>NW_024105019.1:70567-95684 GCF_003945595.2 Pipra filicauda | reverse complement strand
AAAAGAGAAAAAAAAGAAACCCCTTCTTGGGCACCCCGTTTCCTCTCCTCCCGGCCCCCGACCCGTAAATTGCGGGGTCATCACCCCTAAAATGTGAGACGGGGACCCCAAAATGCGGGTGGGGGAACCCCAGGGAGCCGAAAAAGCGGAGGGGGAGCCGCAGTAAGAAAGCGAAGCCGGGCGGTCGGGCGGCGGGGTGGGGGGGGCAGGCAAGGTGGCGACGCCGGCGCGTGCGCAGTCGTTGGCAAGACGCCGGCGATCACGTGGTAAGTAAGGGCAGCCAGGAGAGGGACCGGCGACGCATGCGCAGTGGCTCTCGTGGCGGTGCAGCGCTCCCTGCTCGAGTTAAGGGCCGGTTCCGGCGGCAGGGCGGGACTCGCGGTGTCCCGTCTCTCCCGGGGTGTGTGTGGGGGGAATAACACGAAGATTTTTTGGGGTGAAAGCGCAGAAATTAGCGAGGAGGGACGCTAATTTGGGTAAACTCGGTCACCGGAAGTAGAGAGCGACCGGAAGTCCTCCAAGGCTCCGGCCCGGAAGTCCGCCAAGCCCACAGTAAAGATGGCGCCGCCAGGACCGGAACGACCACACTAAAGATGGCGGGCCCGGCCCGGAAGTCCGCCAAGCCCACAGTAAAGATGGCGCCGCCAGGACCGGAACGACCACACTAAAGATGGCGGCCCCGGCCCGGAAGTTCGCCCCGACGCCACACTCAAGATGGCGCCGCCACGACCGGAACTTAGCCGAGGCCACACTAAAGATGACGCCGCGGCCCCCGCTCGCCCCGCTCCGCTCCGCTCCCGCCCCCGCTCCCGCTCCCGCTCCCGCCGTGCCCTGGAGATGCTATCGGGGCTGCGCCGCCGCCTTCCCCCCCCCCCCCGGAAGCGACCCACGGCGGCAGATCCGACGGAGATCGTCCCCGGGGTAAGCTGGGCGCGGCGGGTGGGCGCGGCCGCTCTTCTGCCTCTCCCGCGGCCATCGGGGACTGCAGGCCGGGGAAGCGACAGGCAAGTTTCCCGCCTCTGCGGAGAAACTCGCACCTGCGTGCCGCCGCAGGGCCGGGTTCGGATGTGCCCTGGCATTGCACACGCACCACACCCCCCCGCGCGGAGGGTCTGCGCTGCCTCGGGGACCCTGTCTGTGCTGCCGGGAGAGAGAAATCCTTTGGGAAGCTGGGCTGGAAACAGCAACTCTGTGAACTGCTCAGCGTTTCCTAGGCAAGGGCAGGTTTTAGGGAAGAAAGGCCCGGACGCGCGAAAGGCGCCGCGGGTCTCGCCAAGGGGGGGGGGGCGCGCGCGGCTGCAGCGCCGCGCGCGGCTGCAGTGCCGCTCCCGGCCGTGTCCGCCAGGCGGCGACTGTGAGGCAGGGCCCGGCGCTCGGGGGCGCTCTCGCAAGCGACGCTTGCCCTGGGAAAGCGGCGGGATTTGGCCACTGCCGGCCTTCCCCCGCAGTGCCCGGGCTGGCCCAGCGCCTGGCAAAACCTCGTAGGGAAAAGGCAAGCAACACCTGCGGTGGTTCTGCCCTTTCGTTAGCCAGGGACTGGAACACAGACAAAATCAAGGGGCTCTTTGACCTGGGCAGGCTCCGAGCATTTTTCAGCCTTCCTTAGCAGGGCATTCTCACCCTCTGAAAAGCTGAAAGGCTTTAACAGCTGGAGACGCGCCTGCAGCTGTGCAGATTAATGTAGTTTCTTTGAGGAAACGAAGGGGAGGTTTTCCTGTTGTGAGCCTAAATACCGAGTCTACTCTGCTTTTTCAATCAGGTGACGAAGCTTATGGAAAAAAAGACCAAAGGCCTCGAGGTGAGCACATTCTACCGAGTTCTGCTTTTCTGGGATCGGTTTGGGAAAATCACGTGAAATTCTAAAAAGCTTCTCTCCGTGTTTTCTAGTTGTTTTTTCAGCCTTGGTCTAAGTTTCATGTAGAAAAGGGCATAGAATTATTAGAACAGACCAACTAGACTTTCTCGGGAGAGATGGAAGAAAAGGCTACTGATTGCAGTTCTGCTTTTCTTGTCTTCCCTTCGACCGTCATTTTCTCTCCCCTGCTGTTCAAATAGGCAGCAATTAATTGCTCTGCTGAAGAGTTTGCTGTACTAAGTGTCTGTCCAATTGATGCCTTCAACTCGAGACAGCACCTGCTCCTTAGTTACAAAAAGTTCCTCACAGGAAATTTTCAGGCGTGCCCATAAATCTCCTGGCTGTTTGTTTGGGAGAACAGGGTTTTCTCGTCTGTAACAGAATAGTCGTGGCATTTGCTATGGAATGCTGGTGGCAATCTAGTCAGAAGAGGACCCCGTGCTTCACTAATTTTGCCTTTTTGTTGTTCAGGGTGACTTCTTCCCAGGGATGTTATTCTTGACACCCCGGGGCAAATGGAGGTATTCACCTGGTCAGCGTCAGGAGCCATCCTAACTGAGGCCTCGGTGAGTGCTTTTTGTGTGACTGGACAGTGAAGCTGTGTGAATGACCTGGCTAGTGCTCGGTGTACTCCTAATTAAAGTGTCTTTTACTCCGTGTTCCCAGGCTCCCTCCTTCCCGTCGGTCGCCGTGGGTGTGCCGGACGCCTCTGGCAGGGCTAACCCCGTGGCTTTTCTGTCCAACGTGCTGTGCTGTGTGTGCCTGCAGGTAAGAAAAGCTGGGAGCGCAGTCCTTCTGCTTTGCTCGCTGTGTCTCTTGGGTAGTGATTTTGGAGGGGAATCCCAGAGCGATTTGGTTTGAAGGGGACCTTCAAAGGCCAGCCTGCCTTCCGTGGGCAGGGACACCTTCCGCTCTCATCCCCGGCTGGATGCTCCCAGTCCCGTCCAGCCTGGCCTGGAACACTTGCAGGGATGGGGCAGGCTCAGCTTCCCTGTGCAGTGTGCTCTAATACCTCTCCACTGGCATCAGGAAAAATTTTGTCAGCGTGTTTTGTTCAACGATGGTAAGCAGGACCCGGGTGAAAATGACATTCTGTTAGGTGCAGAGGGAAATAATTCTCCTTTGAAGCCAAATGGATTCAGATTTGCACGAGTCTTGTCTGCCTTATGTTTGAATTGCTTTCTATTCTAGGCAGTTGTTTTAAATTAAACTTTTATTTTGTGTCTCCCCCCCAGTATCCTGTCCAAGACAAAGCTACCTTTCCTCGTGGGAATGGACCGGCCGGGCTTTGGCAATCTGGCCCCTCGAAAGCCTTAAGTGACCTCTTCCAACAGGGGAAGACTGAAGCAAGCGGTGCCAGAAAGAACTGGAGCTTCTGGAGAATAAAAGCTGGAAGCGTGCCGCCAAAAATCCCCCCGGGTGGTCAGTGGTCTGACTTGCACGGACCGGTGGCCTCGGCCAGGAGCGGTCCTGCGGGAAGCGCCTTTGCCCAGGCTGTAATTTTAATTTCCATTGGATGCTTGGCAAAGCCCCCCTGGGTGAGCCCCAGTGCCTGGCATGAGCGGAGCGGGCTTCCAGGGAGGTATTCACCTGGTCAGCGTCAGGAGCCATCCTAACTGAGGCCTCGGTGAGTGCTTTTTGTGTGACTGGACGGTGAAGCTGTCTGTGGGAATGACCCGGCTGTTGCTCGGTGTGGTCCTAATTAAGGTGTCTTTTACTCCGTGTTCCCAGGCTCCCTCCTTCCCTTCGGTCGCCGTGGTTGTGCCGGACGCCTCTGGCAGGGCTAACCCCGTGGCTTTTCTGTCCAACGTGCTGTGCTGTGTGTGCCTGCAGGTAAGAAAAGCGGGGAGTGCAGTCCCTCTGCTTTGATTGCTGTGTCTCTTGGGTAGTGATTTTGGAGGGGAATCCCAGAGCGATTTGGTTTGAAGGGGACCTTCAAAGGCCAGCCTGTCTTCCGTGGGCAGGGACACCTTCCACTGTCCCCGGTTGCTCCCAGTCCCGTCCAGCCTGGCCTGGAACACTTGCAGGGATGGGGCAGGCTCAGCTTCCCTGTGCAGTGTGCTCTAATGTCTCTCCACTGGCATCCTGAAAAATGTTGTCAGCGTGTTTTGTTGGACGCCGGTAAGCAGGACCCGGGTGAAGAGGACATTCTCTGAGGTGCTGGGAGAAGGAGGACTCGTGCGGGCACCTCCAGAGACGGCGGGAACGGGAGCGTGCTGCGGAGAAGGAAAATTCCAGGGGGTGGGTGCCGAGAAATTTGTCCTTCCCTCGCCCTGTGCTCTGCACTTAGCAATGGGTCAAGTGCAGAAGTTTCCTGGGGACCCTGGAAAAGGATGCCGGGTCTGCTAAGAAAAGTGGGGCCAAAGGAGCAGGACCTGGGTCTGCGAGCGTGGGAGAAACAAGGGATGGGTCATCCTCTGCCTCCGGGAGGGAGGGCAGCAGGAAAGGCCACGGACTAAAGCACTGAAGTGCCCTTCCCCAGGGAGCCCCTGCCCAGCACTGGACTTGCTTCTGCACTTGCTGTCCCTTTCCCAGCGGAGCCGAAGCGTCGGGTGCGGGTGCCGGGGGGATGGAGCTGCCAAGGGCAAACTGGGAGGGTGTATGCGAGGGAAGGGGGTAGAAGGAGCTCTTGACGTGCTTTTTTTCCTTCTTCATCCCACAGAATTGCCACGGGAGGAAATACTTCAGAGGGGCTTCCCTCCGGATAAGCCCTGAATGTGCCAGGAGGTTTCAGCCGGGAGGAAAGGAGCTGTGGAAGAAAAGCAGCCTAAAAATAGCCAGCGGGGATCATCAGGTTTTCCAGCCAAGAAGCACAAGGAGAGAGATGAGGGAATGGGGTTCCAATTCCTAATGATTTGGTGGGTGCAGGAATGATTTGTGTGTGTTTTCCAGTGCCTTTTGATTCCTGAGATGGTTTTAAAATGATGGCTTTAGCAATCGACTAAATCGGAGATGTTGTTTCTGGGAGGAAATGGTGCCAAATAAATGCAGAGTTTTGGGTCAGGTTTTGGGATGATTTGGGTCAGGTTTTGGGGTCAGTGTGGGGTCACTGTTTGGGGTGATTGGGGTCAGTTTTGGGTCAGGTTTTGGGATGATTTGGGTCAGGTTTTGGGGTCAGTTTTGGGTCAGCTTTTGGGGTGATTTGGGTCGGTTTTGGGTCAATTTTTGGGGAGCACTGGGTGTTCCTGGGGGTTGTTGGGGGGCACTGGGTGTTTACTGGGGAGCACTGGGTGTTGCTGGGGGTTGTTGAGGAGCACTGGGTGTTACTGGGGTGCACTGGGGAGCACTGGGTGTTGCTGGGGGTTGTTAGGGAGCACTGGGTGTTACTGGGGAGCACTGGGAGAGAAAATGAAAAATAAAGAGAATAAAAAATAAACGAAATAAAAAAGGAAATATAAAAAACAAAATAAAATTAAAAAAAAAGGCAAAAAACCTAAAAAGGAAATAAAATGAAAATGAAATAAAAGAGAAAAAAAAAACAAAAAAAGAAACCCCTTCTTGGGCACCCCGTTTCCTCTCCTCCCGGCCCCCGACCCGTAAATTGCGGGGTCATCACCCCTAAAATGTGAGACGGGGACCCCAAAATGCGGGTGGGGGAACCCCAGGGAGACGAAAAAGCGGAGGGGGAGCCGCAGTAAGAAAGCGAAGCCGGGCGGTCGGGCGGCGGGGTGGGGGGGGGCAGGCAAGGTGGCGACGGCGGCGCGTGCGCAGTCGCTGGCAAGACGCCGGCGATCACGTGGTAAGTAAGGGCAGCCAGGAGCGGGACCGGCGACGCATGCGCAGTGGCTCTCGTGGCGGTGCAGCGCTCCCTGCTCGAGTTAAGGGCCGGTTCCGGCGGCAGGGCGGGACTCGCGGTGTCCCGTCTCTCCCGGGGTGTGTGTGGGGGGAATAACACGAAGATTTTTTGGGGCGAAAGCGCAGAAATTAGCGAGGAGGGACGCTAATTTGGGTAAACTCGGTCACCGGAAGTAGAGAGCGACCGGAAGTCCTCCAAGGCCCCGGCCCGGAAGTCAGCCAAGCCCACAGTAAAGATGGCGCCGCCAGGACCGGAACGACCACACTAAAGATGGCGGGCCCGGCCCGGAAGTCCGCCAAGCCCACAGTAAAGATGGCGCCGCCAGGACCGGAACGACCACACTAAAGATGGCGGCCCCGGCCCGGAAGTTCGCCCCGACGCCACACTCAAGATGGCGCCGCCACGACCGGAACTTAGCCGAGGCCACACTAAAGATGGCGCCGCGGCCCCCGCTCGCCCCGTTCCGCTCCGCTCCCGCCCCCGCTCCCGCTCCCGCTCCCGCTCCCGCCGTGCTCTGGAGATGCTATCGGGGCTGCGCCGCCGCCTTCCCCCCCCCCCCGGAAGCGACCCACGGCGGCAGATCCGACGGAGATCGTTCCCGGGGTAAGCTGGGCGCGGCCGCTCTTCTGCCTCTCCCGCGGCCATCGGGGACTGCAGGCCGGGGAAGCGACAGGCAAGTTTCTCGCCTCTGCGGAGAAACTCGCACCTGCGTGCCGCCGCAGGGCCGGGTTCGGATGTGCCCTGGCATTGCACACGCACCACCCCCCCCCGCGGGGAGGGTCTGCGCTGCCTCGGGGACCCTGTCTGTGCTGCCGGGAGAGAGAAATCCTTTGGGAAGCTGGGCTGGAAACAGCAACTCTGTGAACTGCTCAGCTTTTCATAGGCAAGGGCAGGTTTTAGGGAAGAAAGGCCCGGACGCGCGAAAGGCGCCGCGGGTCTCGCCAAGGGGGGGGGGGGCGCGCGGCTGCAGCGCCGCGCGCGACTGCAGTGCCGCTCCCGGCCGTGTCCGCCAGGCGGCGACTGTGAGGCAGGGCCCGGCGCTCGGGGGCGCTCTCGCAAGCGACGCTTGCCCTGGGAAAGCGGCGGGCTTTGGCCACTGCCGGCCTTCCCCCGCAGTGCCCGGGCTGGCCCAGCGCCTGGCAAAACCTCGTAGGGAAAAGGCAAGCAACACCTGCGGTGGTTCTGCCCTTTCTTTAGCCAGGGACTGGAACACAGACAAAATCAAGGGGCTCTTTGACCTGTGCCATTTTTCAGCCTTCCTTAGCAGGGCATTCTCACCCTCTGAAAAGCTGAAAGGCTTTAACAGCTGGAGACGCGCCTGCAGCTGTGCAGATTAATGGAGTTTCTTTGAGGAAACGAAGGGGAGGTTTTCCTGTTGTGAGCCTAAATACCGAGTCTACTCTGCTTTTTCAATCAGGTGACGAAGCTTATGGAAAAAAGACCAAAGGCCTCGAGGTGAGCACATTCTACCGAGTTCTGCTTTTCTGGGATCGGTTTGGGAAAATCACGTGAAATTCTAAAAAGCTTCTCTCCGTGTTTTTCTAGTTGTTTTTTCAGCCTTGGTCTAAGTTTCATGTAGAAAAGGGCATAGAATTATTAGAACAGACCAACTAGACTTTCTCGGGAGAGATGGAAGAAAAGGCTGCTGATTGCAGTTCTGCTTTTCTTGTCTTCCCTTCGACCGTCATTTTCTCTCCCCTGCTGTTCAAATAGGCAGCAATTAATTGCTCCGCTGAAGAGTTTGCTGTACTAAGTGTCTGTCAAATTGATGCCTTCAACTCAAGATAGCACCTGCTCCTTAGTTACAAAAAGTTCCTCACAGGAAATTTTCAGGCGTGCCCATAAATCTCCTGGCTGTTTGTTTGGGAGAACAGGGTTTTCTCGTCTGTAACAGAATAGTCGTGGCATTTGCTATGGAATGCTGGTGGCAATCTAGTCAGAAGAGGACCCCGTGCTTCACTAATTTTGCCTTTTTGTTGTTCAGGGTGACTTCTTCCCAGGGATGTTCTTCTTGACCCCCCGGGGCAAATGGAGGTATTCACCTGGTCAGCGTCAGGAGCCATCCTAACTGAGGCCTCGGTGAGTGCTTTTTGTGTGACTGGACAGTGAAGCTGTGTGAATGACCTGGCTAGTGCTCGGTGTACTCCTAATTAAAGTGTCTTTTACTCCGTGTTCCCAGGCTCCCTCCTTCCCTTCGGTCGCCGTGGGTGTGCCGGACGCCTCTGGCAGGGCTAACCCTGTGGCTTTTCTGTCCAACGTGCTGTGCTGTGCTGTGTGTGCCTGCAGGTAAGAAAAGCGGGGAGTGCAGTCCCTCTGCTTTGCTCGCTGTGTCTCTTGGGGAGTGATTTTGGAGGGGAATCCCAGAGCGATTTGGTTTGAAGGGGACCTTCAAAGGCCAGCCTGCCTTCCGTGGGCAGGGACACCTTCCACTGTCCCCGGTTGCTGCGAGTCCCGTCCAGCCCGGCCTGGGACACTTGCAGGGATGGGGCAGGCTCAGCTTCCCTGGGCAGTGTGCTCTAATATCTCTCCACTGGCATCCTGAAAAATGTCGTCAGCGTGTTTTGTTCAACGATGGTAAGCAGGACCCGGGTGAAGAGGACATTCTGTTAGGTGCAGAGGGAAATAATTCTCCTTTGAAGCCAAATGGATTCAGATTTGCACGAGTCTTGTCTGCCTTATGTTTGAATTGCTTTCTATTCTAGGCAGTTGTTTTAAATTAAACTTTTATTTTGTGTCTCCCCCCCAGTAACCTGTCCAAGACAAAGCTACCTTTCCTCGTGGGAATGGACCGGCCGGGCTTTGGCAGTCTGGCCCCTCGAAAGCCTTAAGTGACCTCTTCCAACAGGGGAAGACTGAAGCAAGCGGTGCCAGAAAGAACTGGAGCTTCTGGAGAATAAAAGCTGGAAGCGTGCCCCCAAAAATCCCCCCGGGTGGTCAGTGGTCTGACTTGCACGGACCGGTGGCCTTGGCCAGGAGCGGTCCTGCGGGAAGCGCCTTTGCCCAGGCTGTAATTTTAATTTCCATTGGATGCCTGGCAAAGCCCCCCTGGGTGAGCCCCAGTGCCTGGCATGAGCGGAGCGGGCTTCCAGGGAGGTATTCACCTGGTCAGCGTCAGGAGCCATCCTAACTGAGGCCTCGGTGAGTGCTTTTTGTGTGACTGGACGGTGAAGCTGTCTGTGGGAATGACCCGGCTATTGCTCGGTGTGGTCCTAATTAAGGTGTCTTTTACTCCGTGTTCCCAGGCTCCCTCCTTCCCTTCGGTCGCCGTGGGTGTGCCGGACGCCTCTGGCAGGACTAACCCTGTGGCTTTTCTGTCCAACGTGCTGTGCTGTGTGTGCCTGCAGGTAAGAAAAGCGGGGAGTGCAGTCCCTCTGCTTTGCTTGCTGTGTCTCTTGGGTAGTGATTTTGGAGGGAAATCCCAGAGCGATTTGGTTTGAAGGGGACCTTCAAAGGCCAGCCTGCCTTCCGTGGGCAGGGACACCTTCCGCTCTCATCCCCGGCTGGATGCTCCCAGTCCCGTCCAGCCTGGCCTGGAACACTTGCAGGGATGGGGCAGGCGCAGCTTCCCTGTGCAGTGTGCTCTAATGTCTCTCCACTGGCATCCTGAAAAATGTTGTCAGCGTGTTTTGTTGGACGCCGGTAAGCAGGACCCGGGTGAAGAGGACATTCTCTGAGGTGCTGGGAGAAGGAGGCCTCGTGCGGGCACCTCCAGAGACAGCGGGAACGGGAGCGTGCTGCGGAGAAGGAAAATTCCAGGGGGTGGGTGCCGAGAAATTTGTCCTTCCCTCGCCCTGTGCTCTGCACTTAGCAATGGGTCAAGTGCAGAAGTTTCCTGGGGACCCTGAAAAAGGATGCCGGGTCTGCTAAGAAAAGTGGGGCCAAAGGAGCAGGACCTGGGTCTGCGAGCGTGGGAGAAACAAGGGCCGGGTCATCCTCTGCCTCCGGGAGGGAGGGCAGCAGGAAAGGCCACGGACTAAAGCACTGAAGTGCCGTTCCCCAGGGAGCCCCTGCCCAGCACTGAACTTGCTTCTGCACTTGCTGTCCCTTTCCCAGCGGAGCCGAAGCGTCGGGTGCGGGTGCCGGGGGGATGGAGCTGCCAAGGACAAACTGGGAGGGTGTATGCGAGGGAAGGGGGTAGAAGGAGCTCTTGACGTGCTTTTTTTACTTCTTCATCCCACAGAATTGCCACGAGAGGAAATACTTCAGAGGGGCTTCCCTCCAGGTAAGCCCTGAATATGCCAGGAGGTTTCAGCCGGGAGGAAAGGAGCTGTGGAAGAAAAGCAGCCTAAAAATAGCCAGCGGGGATCATCAGGTTTTCCAGCCAAGAAGCACAAGGAGAGAGATGAGGGAATCGGGTTCCAATTCCTAATGATTTGGTGGGTGCAGGAATGATTTGTGTGTGTTTTCCAGTCCCTTTTGATTCCTGAGATGATTTTAAAATGATGGCTTTAGCAATCAACTAAATCGGAGATGTTGTTTTTGAGAGGAAATGATGCCAAATAAATGCAGAGTTTTGGGTCAGTTTTGGGGATGATTTGGGTCAGTTTTTGGGGTCAGTTTGGGGTCACTGTTTGGGGTGATTTGGGTCAGTTTTGGGTCAGCTTTTGGGATGATTGGGGTCGGTTTTGGGTCAGCTTTTGGGATGATTGGGGTCAGGTTTTGGGGTCAGTTTTGGGTCAGCTTTTGGGGTGATTTGGGTCGGTTTTGGGTCAATTTTTGGGGAGCACTGGGTGTTGCTGGGGGTTGTTGGGGGGCACTGGGTGTTTACTGGGGAGCACTGGGTGTTGCTGGGGGTTGTTGAGGAGCACTGGGTGTTACTGGGGTGCACTGGGGAGCACTGGGTGTTGCTGGGGGTTGTTGGGGAGCACTGGGAGAGAAAATGAAAAATAAAGAGAATAAAAAATAAACGAAATAAAAAAGGAAATATAAAAAACAAAATAAAATTAAAAAAAAAGGCAAAAAACCTAAAAAGGAAATAAAATGAAAATGAAATAAAAGAGAAAAAAAAGAAACCCCTTCTTGGGCACCCCGTTTCCTCTCCTCCCGGCCCCCGACCCGTAAATTGCGGGGTCATCACCCCTAAAATGTGAGCCGGGGACCCCAAAATGCGGGTGGGGGAACCCCAGGGAGCCGAAAAAGCGGAGGGGGAGCCGCAGTAAGAAAGCGAAGCCGGGCGGTCGGGCGGCGGGGTGGGGGGGAAGCCAGGGTGGCGACGGCGGCGCGTGCGCAGTCGTTGGCAAGACGCCGGCGATCACGTGGTAAGTAAGGGCAGCCAGGAGCGGGACCGGCGACGCATGCGCAGTGGCTCTCGTGGCGTTGCAGCGCTCCCTGCTCGAGTTAAGGGCCGGTTCCGGCGGCAGGGCGGGACGCGCGGTCTCCCGTCTCTCCCGGGGTGTGTGTGGGGGGAATAACACGAAGACTTTTTGGGGCGAAAGCGCAGAAATTAGCGAGGAGGGACGCTAATTTGGGTAAAGTCGGTCACCGGAAGTAGAGAGCGACCGGAAGTCCTCCAAGGCCCCGGCCCGGAAGTCCGCCAAGCCCACAGTAAAGATGGCGCCGCCAGGACCGGAGCGACCACACTAAAGATGGCGGCCCCGGCCCGGAAGTCCGCCAAGACCACAGTAAAGATGGCGCCGCCAGGACCGGAACGACCACACTAAAGATGGCGGCCCCGGCCCGGAAGTTCGCCCCGACGCCACACTCAAGACGGCGCCGCCGCGACCGGAACTTAGCCGAGGCCACACTAAAGATGGCGCCGCGGCCCCCGCTCGCCCCGTTCCGCTCCGCTCCGCTCCGCTCCGCTCCGCTCCCGCCCCCGCTCCCGCTCCCGCTCCCGCTCCCGCTCCCGCTCCCGCCGTGCCCTGGAGATGCTATCGGGGCTGCGCCGCCGCCTTCCCCCCCCCCCCCGGAAGCGACCCACGGCGGCAGATCCGACGGAGATCGTCCCCGGGGTAAGCTGGGCGCGGCGGGTGGGCGCGGCCGCTCTTCTGCCTCTCCCGCGGCCATCGGGGACTGCAGGCCGGGGAAGCGACAGGCAAGTTTCCCGCCTCTGCGGAGAAACTCGCACCTGCGTGCCGCCGCAGGGCCGGGTTCGGATGTGCCCTGGCATTGCACACGCACCACACCCCCCCGCGGGGAGGGTCTGCGCTGCCTCGGGGACCCTGTCTGTGCTGCCGGGAGAGAGAAATCCTTTGGGAAGCTGGGCTGGAAACAGCAACTCTGTGAACTGCTCAGCTTTTCCTAGGCAAGGGCAGGTTTTAGGGAAGAAAGGCCCGGACGCGCGAAAGGCGCCGCGGGTCTCGCCAAGGGGGGGGGGGCGCGCCGCTGCAGCGCCGCGCGCGGCTGCAGTGCCGCTCCCGGCCGTGTCCGCCAGGCGGCGACTGTGAGGCAGGGCCCGGCGCTCGGGGGCGCTCTGGCAAGCGACGCTTGCCCTGGGAAAGCGGCGGGCTTTGGGCACTGCCGGCCTTCCCCCGCAGTGCCCGGGCTGGCCCAGCGCCTGGCAAAACCTCGTAGGGAAAAGGCAAGCAACACCTGCGGTGGATCTGCCCTTTCTTTAGCCAGGGACTGGAACACAGACAAAATCAAGGGGCTCTTTGACCTGGGCAGGCTCCCAGCATTTTTCAGCCTTCCTTAGCAGGGCATTCTCACCCTCTGAAAAGATGAAAGGCTTTAACAGAAAGCTGCTTTAACAGCTGGAGACGCGCCTGCAGCTGTGCAGATTAATGTCCTTTCTTTTAGGAAACGAAGGGGAGGTTTTCCTGTTGTGAGCCTAAATACCGAGTCTACTCTGCTTTTTCAATCAGGTGACGAAGCTTATGGAAAAAAAGACCAAAGGCCTCGAGGTGAGCACATTCTACCGAGTTCTGCTTTTCTGGGATCGGTTTGGGAAAATCACGTGAAATTCTAAAAAGCTTCTCTCCGTGTTTTCTAGTTGTTTTTTCAGCCTTGGTCTAAGTTTCATGTAGAAAAGGGCATAGAATTATTAGAACAGAGAAACACGACTTTCTCGGGAGAGATGGAAGAAAAGGCTGCTGATTGCAGTTCTGCTTTTCTTGTCTTCCCTTCGACCGTCATTTTCTCTCCCCTGCTGTTCAAATAGGCAGCAATTAATTGCTCTGCTGAAGAGTTTGCTGTACTAAGTGTCTGTCAAATTGATGCCTTCAACTCAAGATAGCACCTGCTCCTTAGTTACAAAAAGTTCCTCACAGGAAATTTTCAGGCGTGCCCATAAATCTCCTGGCTGTTTGTTTGGGAGAACAGGGTTTTCTCGTCTGTAACAGAATAGTCGTGGCATTTGCTATGGAATGCTGGTGGCAATCTAGTCAGAAGAGGACCCCGTGCTTCACTAATTTTGCCTTTTTGTTGTTCAGGGTGACTTCTTCCCAGGGATGTTCTTCTTGACCCCCCGGGGCAAACGGAGGTGTCAGCGTCAGGAGCCATCCTAACTGAGGCCCTGGTAGGTCAGTGCTTTTTGTGTGACTGGACGGTGAAGCTGTCTGTGGGAATGACCTGGCTATTGCTCAGTGTAGTCCTAATTAAGGTGTCTTTTACTCCGTGTTCCCAGGCTCCCTGTTTTCCTTCGGTCGCCGTGGGTGTGCCGGACGCCTCTGGCAGGACTAACCCTGTGGCTTTTATGCCCAACGTGCTGTGCTGTGTGCCTGCAGGTAAGAAAAGCTGGGAGTGCAGTCCCTCTGCTTTGATTGCTGTGTCTCTTTGGTAGTGATTTTGGAAGCGGCGCCCGCGCAGAGCGAGGCGTTGGCCGGGCCGGCGCCTGAAGCGCTCGGGGCCGCCGGGCAGGGCAGTGCCCGGCTGGTGGTTGCCTCGCAGAGAGAAGAGCCCGGCCCTGGGAAGGCAGGGGCCTGGGCTCAAGCTGCTCTGGACCGCTGTGGGGATGGGTTTGAAGTTTTGGGATCACTTGTTTCTGTCCCTACCTTCCCACTGAAAACAATAACTTAAGAAGTCCTCCTCTGGACTGGTCCAGAGAAATTGTGGAGTCTCCATCCCTGGAGATGCTTAAAACACTTTTGCTCAGGCAAAGTCATGAGCAACCTATTCTACCTAATCCCGCTTTTTGAGCAGGAGAGATTGGACTAGATGATCTCCAGAGGTATTGTCCAACCCCCACCATTCTGTCGTTCTGTAAAGGGGCTTTGCACTGCCCTTTGGAACTGGAATCTGTTGATGACCTGTGTTGAGGTCACACTGTAGCTTGTTACACTGCAGCTTGTCACACTGAATGGCAGCCTGAATAATTTAATATTGAACTGTGATTAATCACAAGATGAAAGCTAAGATAGACTGGTAAGAGGCAGTGTTCTTTGCTGCAGCATTTCCCACCTGAGGTAATTTTCCTTTTTCTGAAAGTGTCAAGTACAGTTGGGCAATGTACTACATAGGAAGAAGGGAAAGAATCTCAAAAACAAATAAATGAACAAAAAAACCCCTTTAGATTTGCTTGTGCAAGAAGAGGATTGTTCTTCCACTCAGCCAGGTTTTGAGAGGACAAATTAATTGTTTCTCTGACAAAACTATACATTGGAGGCTGTTAATGATCCCATAGTCTGTGCTAAAGGTTTTAGCTGATTGTGTTTGTCATCAGCTTTTACTAAAGAAAAAGCAAGCCTTCTTGGCTGTGTGGATATTACAGGAACGAAATGATTCCATTCATGTAGATAATGATAACAGAGCCAAAACAAAAATATTGCAAGTGTCCTATGTGGAACAATATACAGAATTTCAAAAGGGATTGTAGTGGTCCGATATACAGAACTAACATACTTCCTGTTCCTTATTTGCTGATCAGGTCATATTTATCTGCCTGTCAGGACTGTCGGAGCACTGGATGGAGAGCAGGTCATATGAAGAGGATTAGGGAGTAAAAGGCAGCTTGTACTGAAGTGCAGGGAAAGTATAAATATTGATATATATTGGCACAGTGCCTGGCCTTAATGCTTAAAATCCTTTGGAGAGCTGTCTGCATATTTACTGTATTAATGATCAAATGCAAGGCTGTGTTGGGAAAGGTCTTCCATTTGGAAGTCAGTAGTTGAGACTGTCTTGCCTATGAAAAAGAGGGAGAATTTTCGTTAGAGGATGTAGGATTCTGGCTGGTAATAGTCTTAATTCAAGGTATTTTTAGAGAATTGATTTAATACAAGCAGAACAAATGGCCAGAAGTGTAATGAGAGACAAGTTGAAATTAGAAAGTAGATGTGCATTTTGAATGTATTGTCATAGCAACTGATTAAATTCTCCCTCTCTTGCTGTTCTGGGGACCTTTTAAATGTGCTTTGGCTAAATAAAAAGTATTAGACTATTTCAGAGCCAAAAGGTCAGTTCTTGTTGTCTCTTTTGCACTTTAATTCTAGTACACTGATACTTGCTAACCACTTATAACCCTAGATGCAGAATGAGAACTTGGGTTATTAACAATAAAGAAGTAAACAGCAGAAAGACTTGACCTTTCTTTTGAATTGCCCTACAGTGTTAAAAAATACCAAACAAACCTCCTTCCCCAAAGAAACACCCCCAAAATACCCCAAGAACTCACCAAACAGAAAATCACCGACAACCAAAAAGCAGAAGTAACAAACATGAACAGCAAGTGGAGGAAGAGTTTGAAAGCGGGCTGGACAGAAGCAGAAGTGTTACTGCCCACTCTTAGGCCACTGTGCTGATTAAATGGGTGGTGTTAGGTTTAGATCAGTAGTTCGTTGTTGTTGGGTTTTTCGGTGGTGTTGATTTTTTTGTTGTCGTTGTGGGGGATTGTTTGTTTGTTTGTTTTATTTTGTTTTTTTTCTGTATTAAAAATCTGGCTCAGTTACTCTCTAGTTCTGGTGTGTTTTCTTTTCCAGGTGGTTGGTGTTTCTGCAGTGTTTGGCACAGGACTGGGGGAGATTTTTACCCAGCTTTCTAAAGCTGTAGATGAATAGGAGAGGTAAGGGGATAACTTTTGGTCCGTGACTCAGTGACCACTTCCTGAAGGTCCTGATTCATGAGTCTGCTCCTTTGATTTGAAGGAGTGTACAGTTGCCATAGCCAAGGTAGCTTAGGGTGTCCAGTATCAGCATAAAAAGCAGCAGTAAAAAGGAACTATTCAGAGATGAATTTTTGTGCTGTTCCATGAGAAAGTAAAAGCTATCTGTGCCAGCAAGTCTGTGAAGTAATTTTTTTCTTGTAATTCCATACCAAGTTTTGAATTGTTGCTGTTTTAATGAAGTATGTTCATTGATTTTGCATCCATTGGTTTCAGAATCCAAATCTGGGGAAAAAAGGACTGTCTTTCTGAAATGTCTCTCAAACATGAAAGCCTAGAGAAAACTTTTTTTTTGAGTAAAAAGGAGCCTCCAGGATGATCCTTATGCAATACAAATCATGTGTTTTTCAGACTGAATGCACTCCCTTTATTCACCTTTTCAGAGAGTATCGTCCAGAATACGAGCGCCTGAGAAAAACACTGGTAAGTGTTTTTAGCTGTTTTACACCTGAACAGTGTATCTTGGGTCACTTTTAGGCACACAATTGCCTTTATGTTGAGAGGGTCTAACATTTCATTTACTAGTCGTACTCACTGTGGGAAAACTCCTGTCCTGAAGGAGTCCACCATTTGCCTTTTTTTTCCTAGATGTGGTGGAGCATATCTTTACAAAAATAAAGATTTTGTAAAACAGATGTTGCTCACTGGTTTAGTGCTAATATTTGAGCTAATTGTGTGAAAATGATTGGGAAATAAGATTGTGTCTTCCATTCAGATGGATAGAGAGTTCTTAAAAATAAATTTCCAAAGGGATTTGTTGAGACTATCCCTGTATCTTCCTGCACCAGTGAAGAGTACTAGTTTGACTTAGTAAGAAAGACTGAATTGCAGTGCCAAAATCAGTAGCTCTGCTCACCTTGAGTTGTGGCTGTCCAAAGGACAGTTCTCTGCAGGCACAGCTACACAGAGTTTGGCTTCCCGGCGCTGCTGAAAACGTCCTAGAATCCCACCTGACTGGAGGTTGCTTTCCACGCTTAGTCAGAAGTTCTGTGAAACCTTAGTTGAAATGTAAGACCTGCATAGTGACTTCTGCTCTCTGACTGGGGGACAGGCTGCTGGGTTTGGGTGAGGTTTCTCTTCTCCTAATGTTTTAAATGTTCTCAGAATCCACAGGTAAATCTTTGTCTATGGGAGAAAGCTCAAAATAAACAAAAGAGAGAGCAGCTGGAACACTTGTGGAAGGACATGGGCAGCGTGTGTGTGCAGGGCAGCACAGTGGCAGGTACCTCCCCAGGAAGATAAAGTTTACTGCAGAAGTTTTCTGAAGAGTTTGCCTTGTGAAGTAGTACAGTGCTTCTTTGTCCTCACAGCAGAAGTGTGAAAGCAGCTCCATGTTAGAGGAGCGGGGCTTTAGTTCCTGTGGGGTTGGTCACACTCAGCTCTTCCTGTGTCAGTCACAGGTTTGGAAGAAACCCCGCTGTGTAGCTAAAGCAGTGGACCTACTAGAAATAATGAAATACTTTAGAAAAGGTGAAACAGTCAGATCAGAATATGAGAAAGCTCTGCTGTTGGCTGCACTGTTCCTTAGATGAGGCGAGTAGGTGCTGATGGAGTCTGTCCTGTGTCTGGGATCCACAAGCAGCTTTCTGTCCCCTTAGAGCAGGTGTTCATTGCTGGGTTTCTGTGCAGATAGAAACCTTACCTTTAGCAAGCTGGTTGGTGTACAGCTGTTTCTGTTCCCTTCAAGGACCTGATGCTTCTGCAATGGGTCCCTCTGAGCTAATACTAACACGAGGAACTCTCGATGAAGAGCAAGAAGAGAGGGAGAGTGACGCTGATGGCATTGACCATGAAGGTAAGGGAATGAGGTCTAAAAGCTGCCTCTCAAGAAATCCCCTCTATATTTCATGTCCTGGATGGACTGTAAGGAGAGCCTAGAAAACAAGCAAACATTCAGTCACCTGACGTGTCAGAATCTGTAGCAGAAGCTCAGCTGCAATGGTCAGTGCAGGGATATCACTCTGTAACCTTTGTGAAAGTTCAATTGTAAATTTTCTATTCAAGTAATTAATAGGTGTATAATACACATAGACCAGAGAACTCGTTAGGCTTGGGGCATGCAGTGACCTCTGAACCTGATTGATGCACAGATGTGTCCATCATCTTTTTGGCCTTACAGTTTCTGCCCCTGGCTCTCTTCCCTTTTCCTGTGACTGTGGTCTTGGAGCAATCTTCTAAGTTGTTACAGTGTGATTTTTCTCTTCTATAGCTCACAGACTTAATCTTCATTCTTTCCCTGTTCCACTGATGGGTAGGATCACTTATTTCCTTTGCCCTGTAATGTAGCTGAAGATGGAATAGACTTTCTATGTTGCTTTGGCTATCCTGATTCTAGCTTTTTTTCGGAAACACAAGTAGAACAAGTACTGAAATAGCGCTGAACTTCAGCAGCAGCGGGGACTGCGCAGGAGAAGGAGGGTGGGCAGCGGGCCTGGGGCAGGCAGGGGGATGGGGGTGGGGGCGGGCACTTAAAAGATTTCGGCCAGGGAGCTGATCTCAGCCAGCACCCAGTCGGGGCAGTCTGAGTCCCCGTAGAAGCAGAACTGCTGCGTGGGGAGAGGCGGTCAGAGGCGCACTGCCGCTCTGCGTCCTCCCCGCTCCCCGCCGCCGACTCCCGGCCCACCACGTCGCCGCTGCTCCCCGGTCCCCCATGCCGCACAGTCCGCCTTCGCGATCCGGAACCGCCCCGTGTGCCGGGGGGGGGCTCCCCGAGGGGCTCTGCAGGGGCCTTGGGGCCGGGACCCCGGGGGTGCAGCCCGACCAAGGGGCGGGGCAGGGGACGGGGTCCCGGGAGCGGGACCCGGGACGGCCACGGACCCGCGGGAAGGGCCCCTCCGACACGGCCCTCGTCCCTCCTCCTGACCACCCGAGCACCTCCCGCCACCCCGCGGGCTCCAAGCCCCGCCAATCCGGGCCCGAGGCAGCGTCTGGCCCGCCAATCCCGGCCCGCCTTTCTCGGCGCCGTCCAATCACAGCCCGCCTTTTCAATCCGGCAGCGGTCCCGCAAGCTCTGCCCGCTCAGCCGCGGCGCGGCCCCTCCGAGCGGCACCGTCCCCCCGTTCCCCTCAGGTGCTGCTGGGACCACGGAGAGCGGTGGGAGCTCCACGGTCACGCCCCGTCCGGGAGCTCTCCTAGGAGAAGGAGAGGGAGGCGGGGAGCGGGCGGGAGGGGCTCCGGGAGCGGGGCCTGCGGGACCAGCGGGGTTCTCGGGAACGGGCGGGCGGGGATTGGCTGGGCTGGCACGAGGGGGGCGGGGCTGTGCGGGCTATAAATAGCGGGCGGGTGGAGCGGGGGGGGCAGTTCGGCGGCGGAGGTGGAAGCGGCGCTGGAGCTGCGGGAGCCGGGGCGAGATCGGCGGTGAGCTGGGGCGGGACTCCCGCGGCTGCCGCTCCCGACGTGCAGGTCCGATCCCGGCCCGCCACCCCCAGCCCGCTTTTCTCCGCTCCGTCCAATCGTAGCCCGCCCTTTCAATGGGGCCGCGGTCCCGTAAGCTGTGCCCGCTCAGCCGCGGCGCGGCGCCGCCCCCCTTCCCCACGTCCCCCTCAGGCGCTGTAGGTGCCGGCGCCTTTGCTTCCGGAGCCGCGCCTGCGCTGCCGCAGCCCCCGACAGGCCCTGTTGGGACCAGGGAGGGCGGGTGGCACAGCTCCGCGCTCACGTCCCGTCTGGGAGTTCTTCCGGGAGGCGGGGAGGGGGCGGGAGCGGCGGCGGCCCTTTCAACGGGGCCGCGGTCGAGCAAGCTCTGCCCGCTCAGCCGCGGCGCGGAGCCGCCCCCCTCTCCACCTCGTCCCCCGCGTTCTCCTCAGGCGCCAGTCTCGGCGCCTTTGCTTCGGGATCCGGCGGAGCCGCGCCTGCGCTGCCGCGGTGCCCGCAGGCGCTGTTGAGAGGGCGGGTGGGAGGTCCGCGGACCCGTCCCGTCCCGGAGTTCTCCCGGGAAAAGGGGAGGGAGGCGGGGAGCGGGCGGAAGCGGAGCAGCCCCTGGGAGCGGGGCGTGAGGGGACAGCGGGGTTCTTGGGGACGGGCAGGGTGGGAACGGGCAGGCGGGGATTGGCGGGGCCGGACGCTGCCGGACGCTGGGATTGGCTGGGCTGGCACGAGGGGGGCGGGGCTGTGCGGGCCGCGGGCTATAAACGGCGTGGGCGGGGGGCCCTGGGGGCAGTTGGGCGGCGGGGCTGGGGGCGGCGCTGGAGCTGCGGGAGCCGGTCCGGGATCGGCGCGGCCGCTGAGCCAGGGTGGGACCCTCGCGGCTGCCGCTCCAGGGAGCGGTGGGGAGCCATGGGGCAGCACCCGCTCGGCTGCCGATCCAGGGGGAGCCGGGGTCGGTCCCCCACGGCTACCGAGGCAGGGCGTTGGGCAGGCGGTGTCCCGGGCAGCTGTGCCGCCCAGCTTTGGTCAGTGCTCAGTGGGGGAGCAGCCCATGCTCAGGGGTGCTGCCCCGAACCAGAAGGATGAGGATGCAACCTCTCAGTGGGGCTGGTATTGAAAGTATTGTTACAAAGCAAAGTAAAAAAAGATGTTTCATTCTATTATAATTTTATTTTGCTTTTATTTTCGTCTTTGACTACTTGATTGTTTATTCTATTGTTTTGTTGCTGTTCCCGTTGGGATGGGTGGGACAGCTCTTAGAGATATTTAAGTGAATGACAAAGACTGATTTGTGACCTTGTCAACAGCCCCGGGCTGCAGAGATACCAGGAGCAGATTTAGGCAGAGGCAGCAGAAAGCTGAGGCAGAGGCAACAGAAAGCTGAGAACCTGGAGCTGAGGCAGCAGAGCTGGTGGAGACATAAAGACGGTAGGACTGTGGGCAGAACAAGAGTGGGGCTGGATTAGGGAGCATGGACCTGGCATAAGTACTGCAGGGATGGAGCTGGGATAAAAATAGTCAGGCCTGGCCTGGAATGTGGGCTTGAGAGCTGGGGTGGAAAACTCAGACCTTTAACAAAAGGAAGATGCTAGGATTGGAACATGCAGCAGCTTTACCAGGAGCTGACAGCAGAGCTGGCAGAGAAATAAAGGTTGTGGGGCTGGGTATGGGATGGGGAGAGTGGTGCTCGGAAAGGGACTGTGGAGGAGGGATAGGGACTGTGGCACTGCAGCAGAAATCACTGTATGATTGAGACAGGGACTGGCACCGTCGCTGAAACATCTGTGTGTCTGTGGAATAGGGATTGATGGGCAGGAACATGGACTGGGGGGGAAGAGCTGAAATCAGTCTAGGGCAGGGATCTGGACTTTGGAGTTGGGATCGGGTTTGTGGGGCTGGAGGAGTACCTGGGGGACTGGGAATGGGAATGTGAAGTTGGAGCTGGAAAGTCGCAGAGCTGGAGCCAAGCTGAAGATCCTGCAGTGAGAACCTGGAGCAGCTTCCCATGGCGGCGCTGGCAAGATGCAATGCTACTGCTGAGAGAGCAGAGCTGGCAGTGCAATAAAGCTTGTGGGTCTCGAGCTGAAATCACTGAGGGGCTGGGGTAGGGACAGGGTTCTGGGCTTGGGACTGTAACACTTTGGGCAGTAATCAGAGCAATTACTGTGACATAGGGCCTGTGGCACCGTCGCTGCAATGGCTGTGTGTGTGATATAGGGATTGATGGGCGGGAACGTGGATTGGGTGGGAGAGCTGAAATCAGTCTAGGGCTGGGCTTGTGATTTTGGAATTGAGATCGGGTTTGTGGGGCAGGAGGAGCACCTGTGGGACTGGGATTGGGAGTGTGAGGGTGGAGCTGGAAAGTCGCAGAGCTGGAGCCAAGCTGAAGATCCTGCAGTGAGAACCTGGAGCAGCTTCCTGTGGCGGCGCTGGCAAGATGCAGAGCTACTGCTGAGAGAGCAGAGCTGGCAGTGCAATAAAGCTTGTGGGTCTCGAGCTGAAATCACTGAGGGGCTGGGGTAGGGACAGGGTTTGGGCTTGGGACTGTAACACTTGGGCAGGAATCCGTGTGGGGAGGAGACAGGGCCTGTGGCACCGTCGCTGAAATCCCTGTGTGTCTGTGGAATTGGGATTATAATTGGGAATGTGGACTGAGAGGCTGGGGCTGACATCAGCATAATGCTAGGATTTCATCTGTGGAGCTGGGAGAGTGTCTGGAGCTCAGATAGGGCCTGTGGCACCGTCGCTGAAATCCCGGAGTGGCTGTGGCATAGGGATTAATGGGCGGGAATGTGGATTGGGTGGGTAGAGCTGAAATCAGTATAGTGCTGGGCTTGTGATTCTGGAATTGGGATCGGGTTTGTGGGGCTGGAGGAGCACCTGGGGGACTGGGACTGGGAGTGTGAGGGTGGAGCTGAAAAGTCGCAGAGCTGGAGCCAAGCTGAAGATCCTGCAGTGAGAACCTGGAGCAGCTTCCCGTGGCGGCGCTGGCAAGATGCAGAGCTACTGCTGAGAGAGCAGAGCTGGCAGTGCAATAAAGCTTGTGGGTCTCGAGCTGAAATCACTGAGGGGCTGGGGTAGGGACAGGTTGTGGGCTTGGGACAGTAACACTTGGGCAGGAATCCGTGTGGGGAGGAGATAGGTCCTGTGGCACCGTCGCTGAAATCTCTATGCAGCTGGAAATGGGATTGTATATTGGGAATGTGGACTGGGCGGGAGAGCTGAAATCGGTATAGGGCTGGGCTTGTGATTTTGGAATTGGGATAGGAATTTTGGGGCTGGAGGAGCACCTGTGGGACTGGGATTGGGAGTGTGAGGGTGGAGCTGGAAAGTCGCAGAGCTGGAGCCAAGCTGAAGATCCTGCAGTGAGAACCTGGAGCAGCTTCCCGTGGCGGTGCTGGCAAGATGCAGAGCTACTGCTGAGAGAGCAGAGCTGGCAGTGCAATAAAGCTTGTGGGTCTCGAGCTGAAATCACTGAGGGGCTGGGGTAGGGACAGGTTTTGGGCTTGGGACTGTAACACTTGGGGTAGTAATCAGAGCAATCACTGTGACATAGGGCCTGTGGCACCGTGGCTAAAATCCCTGTGTGGTTGGAATTGGGATTGTAAATTGGGAATGCAGACTGGGAGGCTGGGCCTGAAGTCAGTATAGTGCTAGGATTGCATCTCTGGAGCTGGGAGAGTGTCTGGAGTTCGGATAGGGACTGGCACCGTTGCTTAAAAACCTGTGCGGCTGTGGACTAGTGATTGATGGGCAGGAACGTGGACTGGGCGAGGAGAGGTTAAATTAGTCTAGTGCTGGGTTTGTGAGTTTTGAATTGGGCTAGGGTTTGTGGGGCTGGAGGAGTAATTGGGCGACTGGGAATGGGAGTGTGAGGTTGGAGCTGGAAAGTCACAGAGATGGAGCCAAGATGAAGATCCTGCAAGATTTGGAGCTGCTGCTGAGAGAGCAGAGCTGGCAGTGCAATAAAGCTTGTGGGTCTCAAGCTAAAATCACTAAGGGGCTGGGATAGAGCTGGGGGCTAGAATATGGACTGGATGCTTTGGTCAGGGAGTGTAGGTTTTGAGTAGAAATTACTGTGGGATTGGGATGGTATTTTTGTGCACTCTGGGGAGTCTAGTAATTATATTGCAAGCCATTAGAGGGAACTGGGAGTACTGGGTAGAGTCAGCTGTTCTATGGGGAAGGCCCAGGTGTTAACAATGAGGGGGAGGAGGGGCCAGGGATTGGGCTGAGGCCCCTTGGCTGTTGTTCGGAGTCAGGAGCTGTAGCAGGACTTCTTAGACTGTGACTCAGGTGAGTCTGTTTCAATTTCACCTTTACAGTCCCTTCCTACTGTCCCCAGTCCCTCCTGAGTCCTTCCCAGTTTCTCCCAAGTACCCCAAACCCCATCCCAGTGCAGTCAGTCCCCTCCCTGTTCCTTCCCCAGTGCCTCCACTCCTTCCCAATTGCTCCCACTGCAGCCCAGTCCCATCCCAGTCCATCCCTTGTACCCTCAGTCCAACCAAGCTCCCTGCGCAGTTCCCTCCAGAACCTCCCCAGTGCTCCCAGTCCTTCCCAAGTTGTTTCAAACCCATTGCAGTCCCTCCCCAGTGCCTTCAGTCCCACCCCAGTTCCCTCCCCAGTGATCCCACTTGCTCCCAAGTACCACCAGTGCAGCCCAGTCCCAACCCAGTGCCCCTGGTACCTCCCCAGTGCTCTCAGATCCATCCTAGTTCTCTCAGTCCCATCCAAGTACCTCCAGTCCTTCCCCACTGCATCCCAATGCTCCGAGTCCCTCCCAAGTGCATTAAAGAGCCATCATCAGTGGACCCAGTCCCTCCCCAGTCCCTCCTAAATGATTCCTTGTCCCTCCCCAGTGCTTCCAATCAAATCCCAGTCCCTCCCCAGTCCCTTCCCAGTACATCTGCGCCCCATCCCAGTGGTCCCAGTCCCTCCCCAGAGATTCTCAGGCCCATCTCAGGCACGCTCTCCAGTCCCCTCCCCAGTCCTCTCACAGTCCCCTTGCAGTCCCTTCCCAGTCCTATCCCAGTCCCTGCAGTCCCTTTCCCAGTGCTCCCAGTCCCATCCCAGTTCCCTCCCCAGTGACCTCAGTCCCATCCCTGTGCCCACCCAGCGCATCTCAGTCCCATCCCAGTGCCTTCCTAGTTCGTTGTGCTCCTTTTCCTTGTGCATCCCATTCCCATCCCAGTCACTTCGCAGTCCCTCCCTGCTCCCTCCCCAGTTCCCCCAGTCCTAGCCCAGTGCCACCAGTGCTCCCAGTCCCACCCCAGTGCCCCCACTCTCAGCCCAGTCCCTTCCCACTTCTCTCAGTGCAAGCCAGCGCAACCATTCCTTCCCAAGTGTCCTCCTGCAGTGCAACTCAATCCTTCCCCAGTTTGCCCAGTCCCAGCCCAGTCCTTTCCCACTGCCCCCAGTCCCATCCCAATTCCCAGTGATCCCAGTCCCATCCCAGTGGTGCCCCTGTGCCTCTCAGTCCTATCCCAGTGCCTCCAGTCCCTCCCTAGAGAATCCCAGTCCCAGCCCAGTTCCCCCAAGTGCCCCCAGGGCCTCTCCAGTGCCCTCAGCCCCGGCCCAGTCCCTCCCCAGTGCATCTCACTCCTATCCCAGTGCCCCCAGTCCCACGGATCCCCAGTCCCTCCCCAATGACCCCCAGTCCCATCCCAGTGCTCCCAGTCCCCCTCACCCCCCTGAAAATCTCAGTCCCACCCCAGTGTCCCCACTCCCAGCCCAAATCCCCCCAGTGCCCCCAGTCCCTCTCCAGTGTCCCCAGTCCCATCCCCATCCTTCCCCCCTACCCCCAGTCCCTCCCAGTACATGTCAGTCCTTTTCCCCGATGCATCCCACTCCCTCCCTAGAACATCCAAGTCCCATCCCAGTTCCCTCCCCAGTGCCCCTGACCCATCCCCAGCCCTCCCGTGACCTCAGTCCCTCCCCAGGGCATCCCGGTTCTTTTCCCCTCTGCATCCCAGTCCCATGCCAGGCCCACTCCCCAGTCCTGTCACAGTCCTCTTGCAGTCCCTCCCCAGTCCAATCCCAGTCCCTGCAGTGGCTTTCCCATTGCTCC
>NW_024105019.1:5000-68519 GCF_003945595.2 Pipra filicauda | reverse complement strand
TCCCTCCCTGCTCCCTCCCCAGTTCCCCCAGTCCTAGCCCAGTGCCACCAGTGCTCCCACTCCCACCCCAGTGCCCCCACTCCCATCCCAGTCTCTCCCCACTTCCCCCACTGCAACCCACAACCTCCTTTCCCTCCCAAGCGTCCCCCTGCAGTTCAACCCAGTCCTTCCCCAGCTTGCCTAGTCCCATCCCAGTCCCTCCTAAGTGATTCCCAGTCCCTTCCCAGTACAACTGAGGGCACTGGAGAGGCCCGGGGGGCACTTGGGGGAACTGGGCTGGGACGGGGATTCTCTGGGGAGGGACTGGAGGCACTGGGATAGGACTGAGAGGCACTGGGGAGGCACTAGGACACACTGGGGCACCACTGGGATAGGACTGGAATCACCGGGGAGGGAATTGGGATGGGACTGGGGGCAGTGGGAAGGGACTGGGCTGGGACTGGGCAAACTGGGGAAGGACTGGGATGCACTGCAGGAGGACACTTGGGAAGGAATGGGTGCACTGGCTTGCACTGAGAGAAGTGGGAAGGGACTGGGATGAGCATGGGGGCACTGGGGTGGGACTGGGAGCATCTCCAGTGCCCTCAGTCCCATCCCAGTCCCTCCCTACTACCCCCAGTCCCTCTCCAGAAGTCTCAGCCTTGCGACTTCTCTCAGTGCAAGCCAGCGCACCCATTCCTTCCCAAGTGTCCTCGTACAGTGCAATCCAGTCCTTCCCCAGTTCGCCCAGTCCCAGGCCAGTCCTTTCCCACTGCCCCCAGTCCCATCCCAATTCCCTCCCCAGTGATTCCAGTCCCATCCCAGTGGTGCCCCAGTGTGTCCTAGTGCCTCCCCAGTGCCTCTCAGTCCTATCCCAGTGCCTCCAGTCCCTCCCCAGAGAATCCCCGTTCCAGCCCAGTTCCCCCAAGTGCCCCAGGGCCTCTCCAGTGCCCTCAGTCCCGGCCCAGTCCCTCCCCAGTGCATCTCACTCCTATCCCAGTGCCCCCAGTCCCACGGATCCCCAGTCCCTCCCAAATGACCCCCAGTCCCATCCCAGTGCTCCCAGTCCCCCTCACCCCCCTGAAAATCTCAGTCCCACCCCAGTGTCCCCACTCCCAGCCCAAATCCCCCCAGTGCCCCCAGTCCCTCTCCAGTGCATGCCAGTCCTTTTCCCCGATGTATCCCACTCCCTCCCTAGAACATCCAAGTCCCATCCCAGTTCCCGCCCCAGTGCCCCTGACCCATCCCCAGCCCAGGCCCAGTCCCCAGTCCTCTCACAGTCCTCTTGCAGTCCCTCCCCAGTCCAATCCCAGGCCCTGCAGTGGCTTTCCCGTTGCTCCCAGTCCCTCCCCACTGCATTCCGCTCCTTTCTCCCATGCATCCCATTCCCATCCCAGTACCATCCCAGTTCCCTTCCCAGCCCCCTCGCCGTCCCTCCCTGCTCCCTCCCCAGTTCCCCCAGTCCTAGCCCAGTGCCACCAGTGCTCCCACTCCCACCCCAGTGCCCCCACTCTCATCCCAGTCCCTTCCCACTTCTCTCAGTGCAAGCCAGCGCACCCATTCCTTCCCAAGTGTCCTCCTGCAGTGCAACTCAGTCCTTCCCCAGTTTGCCCAGTCCCAGGCCAGTCCTTTCCCACTGCCCCCAGTCCCATCCCAATTCTCTCCCCAGTGATCCCAGTCCCATCCCAGTGGTGCCCCAGTGTGTCCTAGTGCCTCCCCAGTGCCTCTCAGTCCTATCCCAGTGCCCCAGTGCCACGGTTCCCCAGACCCTCCCCAATGACCCCCAGTCCCATCCCAGTGCTCCCAGTCCCCCCCGCCGCCCCCCGAAAATCTCAGTCCCACCCCAGTGTCCCCACTCCCAGCCCAAATCCTCCCAGGGCCCCCAGTCCCTCCCAACTGCCCCCAGTCCCTCCCAGTGCATGCCAGTCCTTTTCCCTGATGCATCCCACTCCCTCCCTAGAACATCCAAGTCCCATCCCAGTTCCCTCCCCAGTGCCCCTGACCCATCCCCAGCTCTCCCACGACCTCAGTCCCTCCCCAGGGCATCCCAGTTCTTTCCCCCTCTGCATCCCAGTCCCATGCCAGGCCCACTCCCCAGTCCTGTCACAGTCCTCTTGCAGTCCCTCCCCAGTCCAGTCCCCGTCCCTGCAGTGGCTTTCCCATTGCTCCCAGTCCCTCCCCACTGCATTCCATTCCTTTCTCCCATGCATCCCAGTACCATCCCAGTACCATCCCAGTTCCCTTCCCAGCCCCCTTGCAGTCCCTCCCTGCTCTCTCCCCAGTTCCCCCAGTCCTAGCCCAGTGCCACCAGTGCTCCCAGTCCCACCCCAGTGCCCCCACTCTCATCCCAGTCCCTTCCCACTTCTCTCAGTGCAAGCCAGCGCAACCATTCCTTCCCAAGTGTCCTCCTGGAGTGCAACTCAATCCTTCCCCAGTTTGCCCAGTCCCAGCTCAGTCCTTTCCCACTCCCCCCAGTCCCATCCCAATTCCCAGTGATCCCAGTCCCATCCCAGTGGTGCCCCAGTGTGTCTTAGTGCCTCCCCAGTGCCTCCAGTCCCTCCCTAGAGAATCCCAGTCCCAGCCCAGTTCCCCCAAGTGCCCCCAGGGCCTCTCCAGTGCCCTCAGTCCCGGCCCAGTCCCTCCCCAGTGCATCTCACTCCTATCCAAGTGCCCCCAGTCCCACGGATCCCCAGTCCCTCCCCAATGACCCCCAGTCCCATCCCAGTGCTCCCAGTCCCCCTCACCCCCCTGAAAATCTCAGTCCCACCCCAGTGTCCCCACTCCCAGCCCAAATCCCCCCAGTGCCCCCAGTCCCTCTCCAGTGTCCCCAGTCCCATCCCCATCCTTCCCCCCTACCCCCAGTCCCTCCCAGTACATGTCAGTCCTTTTCCCCGATGCATCCCACTCCCTCCCTAGAACATCCAAGTCCCATCCCAGTTCCCTCCCCAGTGCCCCTGACCCATCCCCAGCCCTCCCGTAACCTCAGTCCCTCCCCAGGGCATCCCGGTTCTTTCCCCCTCTGCATCCCAGTCCCATGCCAGGCCCACTCCCCAGTCCTGTCACAGTCCTCTTGCAGTCCCTCCCCAGTCCAATCCCAGTCCCTGCAGTGGCTTTCCTGTTGTTCCCAGTCCCTCCCCACTGCATTCCGCTCCTTTCTCCCATGCATCCCATTCCCATCCCAGTACCATCCCAGATCCCTACCCAGCCCCCTCGCCATCCCTCCCTGCTCCCTCCCCAGTTCCCCCAGTCCTAGCCCAGTGCCACCAGTGCTCCCAGTCCCACCCCAGTGCCCCCACTCTCATCCCAGTCTCTCCCCACTTCCCCCACTGCAACCCACAACCTCCTTTCCCTCCCAAGCGTCCCCCTGCAGTTCAACCCAGTCCTTCCCCAGCTTGCCTAGTCCCATCCCAGTCCCTCCTAAGTGATTCCCAGTCCCTTCCCAGTACAACGGAGGGCACTGGAGAGGCCCTGGGGGCACTTGGGGGAACTGGGCTGGGACGGGGATTCTCTGGGGAGGGACTGGAGGCACTGGGATAGGACTGAGAGGCACTGGGGAGGCACTAGGACACACTGGGGCACCACTGGGATAGGACTGGAATCACCGGGGAGGGAGTTGGGATGGGACTGGGGGCAGTGGGAAGGGACTGGGCTGGGACTGGGCAAACTGGGGAAGGACTGGGTTGCACTGCAGGAGGACACTTGGGAAGGAATGGGTGCACTGGCTTGCACTGAGAGAAGTGGGAAGGGACTGGGATGAGAGTGGGGGCACTGGGGTGGGACTGGGAGCATCTCCAGTGCCCTCAGTCCCATCCCAGTCCCTCCCTACTACCCCCAGTCCCTCTCCAGAAGTCTCAGCCTTGCGACTTCTCTCAGTGCAAGCCAGCGCAACCATTCCTTCCCAAGTGTCCTCCTGCAGTGCAACTCAATCCTTCCCCAGTTTGCCCAGTCCCAGCCCAGTCCCTTCCCACTGCCCCCAGTCCCATCCCAATTCCCAGTGATCCCAGTCCCATCCCAGTGGTGCCCCAGTGTGTCTTAGTGCCTCCCCAGTGCCTCTCAGTCCTATCCCAGTGCCTCCAGTCCCTCCCTAGAGAATCCCAGTCCCAGCCCAGTTCCCCCAAGTGCCCCCAGGGCCTCTCCAGTGCCCTCAGGCCCGGCCCAGTCCCTCCCCAGTGCATCTCACTCCTATCCCAGTGCCCCCAGTCCCACGGATCCCCAGTCCCTCCCCAATGACCCCCAGTCCCATCCCAGTGCTCCCAGTCCCCCTCATCCCCCGAAAATCTCAGTCCCACCCCAGTGTCCCCACTCCCAGCCCAAATCCCCCCAGTGCCCCCAGTCCCTCTCCGGTGTCCCCAGTCCCATCCCCATCCTTCCCCACTACCCCCAGTCCCTCCCAGTACATGTCAGTCCTTTTCCCCGATGCATCCCACTCCCTCCCTAGAACATCCCAGTCCCCTCCCAGTTCCCTCCCCAGTGCCCCTGACACATCCCCATCCCAGGCCCACTCCCCAGTCCTGTCACAGTCCTCTTGCAGTCCCTCCCCAGTCCAATCCCAGTCCCTGCAGTGGCTTTCCTGTTGTTCCCAGTCCCTCCCCACTGAATTCCGCTCCTTTCTCCCATGCATCCCATTCCCATCCCAGTACCATCCCAGTTCCCTACCCAGCCCCCTCGCCATCCCTCCCTGCTCCCTCCCCAGTTCCCCCAGTCCTAGCCCAGTGCCACCAGTGCTCCCAGTCCCACCCCAGTGCCCCCACTCTCATCCCAGTCCCTTCCCACTTCTCTCAATGCAAGCCAGCGCACCCATTCCTTTCCAAGTGTCCTCCTGCAGTGCAACTCAGTCCTTCCCCAGTTCGCCCAGTCCCAGGCCAGTCCTTTCCCACTGCCCCCAGTCCCATCCCAATTCTCTCCCCAGTGATCCCAGTCCCATCCCAGTGGTGCCCCAGTGTGTCCTAGTGCCTCCCCAGTGCCTCTCAGTCCTATCCCAGTGCCCCAGTGCCATGGTTCCCCAGACCCTCCCCAATGACCCCCAGTCCCATCCCAGTGCTCCCAGTCCCCCCCCCCGCCCCCCGAAAATCTCAGTCCCACCCCAGTGTCCCCACTCCCAGCCCAAATCCCCCCAGTCCCTCTCCAGTGCATGCCAGTCCTTTTCCCCGATGTATCCCACTCCCTCCCTAGAACATCCAAGTCCCATCCCAGTTCCCTCCCCAGTGCCCCTGACCCATCCCCAGCCCTCCCGTGACCTCAGTCCCTCCCCAGGGCATCCCGGTTCTTTCCCCCTGTGCATCCCAGTCCCATGCCAGGCCCACTCCCCAGTCCTGTCACAGTCCTCTTGCAGTCCCTCCCCAGTCCAATCCCAGTCCGTGCAGTGGCTTTCCCATTGCTCCCAGTCCCTCCCCAGGGCATCCCAGTCCCACCCCTGTGCATCCCAGTCCCATCCCAGGCCCACTCCCCAGTCCTGTCACAGTCCTCTTGCAGTCCCTCCCCAGTCCAATCCCAGGCCCTGCAGTGGCTTTCCCCTTGATCCCAGTCCCTCCCCACTGCATTCCGCTCCTTTCTCCCATGCATCCCATTCCCATCCCAGTACCATCCCAGTTCCCTTCCCAGCCCCCTCGCCGTCCCTCCCTGCTCCCTCCCCAGTTCCCCCAGTCCCACCCCAGTGCCCCCACTCTCATCCCAGTCCCTTCCCACTTCTCTCAGTGCAAGCCAGCGCACCCATTCCTTCCCAAGTGTCCTCCTGCAGTGCAACTCAATCCTTCCCCAGTTCGCCCAGTCCCAGGCCAGTCCTTTCCCACTGCCCCCAGTCCCATCCCAATTCTCTCCCCAGTGATCCCAGTCCCATCCCAGTGGTGCCCCAGTGTGTCCTAGTGCCTCCCCAGTGCCTCTAAGTCCTATCCCAGTGCCCCAGTGCCACGGTTCCCCAGACCCTCCCCAATGACCCCCAGTCCCATCCCAGTGCTCCCAGTCCCCCCCCCGCCCCCCGAAAATCTCAGTCCCACCCCAGTGTCCCCACTCCCAGCCCAAATCCTCCCAGGGCCCCCAGTCCCTCCCCACTGCCCCCAGTCCCTCCCAGTGCATGCCAGTCCTTTTCCCTGATGCATCCCACTCCCTCCCTAGAACATCCAAGTCCCATCCCAGTTCCCTCCCCAGTGCCCCTGACCCATCCCCAGCCCTCCCGCGACCTCAGTCCCTCCCCAGGGCATCCCGGTTCTTTTCCCCTGTGCATCCCAGTCCCATGCCAGGCCCACTCCCCAGTCCTCTCACAGTCCTCTTGCAGTCCCTCCCCAGTCCAGTCCCCGTCCCTGCAGTGGCTTTCCCATTGCTCCCAGTCCCTCCCCACTGCATTCCATTCCTTTCTCCCATGCATCCCAGTACCATCCCAGTACCATACCAGTTCCCTTCCCAGCCCCCTTGCAGTCCCTCCCTGCTCCCTCCCCAGTTCCCCCAGTCCTAGCCCAGTGCCACCAGTGCTCCCAGTCCCACCCCAGTGCCCCCACTCTCATCCCAGCCCCTTCCCACTTCTCTCAGTGCAAGCCAGCGCAACCATTCCTTCCCAAGTGTCCTCCTGCAGTGCAACTCAATCCTTCCCCAGTTTGCCCAGTCCCAGCCCAGTCCTTTCCCACTGCCCCCAGTCCCATCCCAATTCCCCCAGTGATCCCAGTCCCATCCCAGTGGTGCCCCAGTGTGTCCTAGTGCCTCCCCAGTGCCTCTCAGTCCTATCCCAGTGCCTCCAGTCCCTCCCTAGAGAATCCCAGTCCCAGCCCAGTTCCCCCAAGTGCCCCCAGGGCCTCTCCAGTGCCCTCAGTCCCGGCCCAGTCCCTCCCCAGTGCATCTCACTCCTATCCCAGTGCCCCCAGTCCCACGGATCCCCAGTCCCTCCCCAATGACTCCCAGTCCCATCCCAGTGCTCCCAGTCCCCCCCCCGCCCCCGAAAATCTCAGTCCCACCCCAGTGTCCCCAATCCCAGCCCAAATCCCCCCAGTGCCCCCAGTCCCTCTCCAGTGTCCCCAGTCCCATCCCCATCCTTCCCCACTACCCCCAGTCCCTCCCAGTACATGTCAGTCCTTTCCCCGATGCATCCCACTCCCTCCCTAGAACATCCAAGTCCCATCCCAGTTCCCTCCCCAGTGCCCCTGACCCATCCCCAGCCCTCCCGCGACCTCAGTCCCTCCCCAGGGCATCCCGGTTCTTTCCCCCTCTGCATCCCAGTCCCATCCCAGGCCCACTCCCCAGTCCTGTCACAGTCCTCTTGCAGTCCCTCCCCAGTCCAATCCCAGTCCCTGCAGTGGCTTTCCTGTTGTTCCCAGTCCCTCCCCTCTGCATTCTGCTCCTTTCTCCCATGCATCCCATTCCCATCCCAGTACCATCCCAGTTCCCTTCCCAGCCCCCTCGCCGTCCCTCCCTGCTCCCTCCCCAGTTCACCCAGTCCTAGCCCAGTGCCACCTGTGCTCCCAGTCCCACCCCAGTGCCCCCACTCCCATCCCAGTCTCTCCCCACTTCCCCCACTGCAACCCACAACCTCCTTTCCCTCCCAAGCGTCCCCCTGCAGTTCAACCCAGTCCTTCCCCCGCTTGCCTAGTCCCATCCCAGTCCCTCCTAAGTGATTCCCAGTCCCTTCCCAGTACAACTGAGGGCACTGGAGAGGCCCTGGGGGCACTTGGGGGAACTGGGCTGGGACGGGGATTCTCTGGGGAGGGACTGGAGGCACTGGGATAGGACTGAGAGGCACTGGGGAGGCACTAGGACACACTGGGGCACCACTGGGATAGGACTGGAATCACCGGGGAGGGAATTGGGATGGGACTGGGGGCAGTGGGAAGGGACTGGGCTGGGACTGGGCAAACTGGGGAAGGACTGGGTTGCACTGCAGGAGGACACTTGGGAAGGAATGGGTGCACTGGCTTGCACTGAGAGAAGTGGGAAGGGACTGGGATGAGAATGGGGGCACTGGGGTGGGACTGGGAGCATCTCCAGTGCCCTCAGTCCCATCCCAGTCCCTCCCTACTACCCCCAGTCCCTCTCCAGAAGTCTCAGCCTTGCGAGAGGAAATACTTCAGAGGGGCTTCCCTCCAGGTAAGCCCTGAATATGCCAGGAGGTTTCAACCGGGAGGAAAGGAGCTGTGGAAGAAAAGCAGCCTAAAAATAGCCAGCGGGGATCATCAGGTTTTCCAACCAAGAAGCACAAGGAGAGAGATGAGGGAATCGGGTTCCAATTTCTAATGATTTGGTGGGCGCAAATGATTTCTGTGTGTTTTCCAGTCCCTTTTGATTCCTGGGATGATTTTAAAATGATGGCTTTAGCAATCAACTAAATCGGAGATGTTGTTTTTGAGAGGAAATGATGCCAAACAAATGCAGAGTTTTGGGTCAGTTTTGGGGATGATTTGGGTCAGTTTTTGGGGTCAGTTTGGGGTTATTTTTTGGGGTGATTTGGGTCAGTTTTGGGTCAGCTTTTGGGACGATTGGGGTCAGTTTTTGGGGTCAGTTTTGGGATGATTTGGGTCAGTTTTTGGGGTCAGTTTTGGGTCAGTGTTTGGGGTGATTTGGGTCGGTTTTGGGTCAATTTTTGGGGAGCACTGGGTGTTACTGGGGGTTGTTGAGGAGCACTGGGTGTTACTGGGGAGCACTAGGAGAGACAATGAAAAATAAAGAGAATAAAAAATAAACGAAATATAAAAGGAAATATAAAATACAAAAGAAAATTAAAAAGAAAAAAGGCAAAAAAACTAAAAAGGAAATAAAATGAAAATGAAATAAAAGAGGAAAAAAAAAAGAAAAAAAAAAGAAACCCCTTCTTGGGCACCCCGTTTCCTCTCCTCCCCTCCCCCCCCCCGAACCGTAAATTGCGGGGTCATCACCCCTAAAATGTGAGACGGGGACCCCAAAATGCGGGTGAGGGAACCCCAGGGAGCCGAAAAAGCGGAGGGGGAGCCGCAGTAAGAAAGCGAAGCCGGGCGGTCGGGTGGCGGGGTGGGGGGGCAGGCAAGGTGGCGACGGCGGCGCGTGCGCAGTCGTTGGCAAGACGCCGGCGATCACGTGGTAAGTAAGGGCAGCCAGGAGCGGGACCGGCGACGCATGCGCAGTGGCTCTCGTGGCGGTGCAGCGCTCCCTGCTCGAGTTAAGGGCCGGTTCCGGCGGCAGGGCGGGACTCGCGGTGTCCCGTCTCTCCCGGGGTGTGTGTGGGGGGAATAACACGAAGATTTTTTGGGGCGAAAGCGCAGAAATTAGCGAGGAGGGACGCTAATTTGGGTAAACTCGGTCACCGGAAGTAGAGAGCGACCGAAAGTCCTCCAAGGCCCCGGCCCGGAAGTTCGCCAAGCCCACAGTAAAGATGGCGCCGCCAGGACCGGAACGACCACACTAAAGATGGCGGCCCCGGCCCGGAAGTTCGCCCCGACGCCACACTCAAGATGGCGCCGCCACGACCGGAACTTAGCCGAGGCCACACTAAAGATGGCGGCGAGAGGCCCCCTCGCCTCAGAGAGGCGTCTATCCTGTTGCCTGACCTCCGCCGCGACCCGGACCCTCGCCCCGCGCCCGCAGCGCCGTCTCGCCGCGCCGCTTCCCGCTGTGGGGACGGGGCGGGGGGCTCGGCGGCGCCGGGCGCGGGCGGCAGGTTCGTGGGCGGCGGCAGGCACCGGCGCGGGCAGCCCCCGTCTCGGAGCCGCGGCGCGCGAGGACCCCAGGCGGCGGCACCGCCCCCCCCCCGCTCGCCCCGTTCCGCTCGGCTCCCGCTCCCGCTCCCGCTCCCGCCCCCGCTCCCGCTCCCGCTCCCGCTCCCGCTCCCGCCGTGCCCTGGAGATGCTATCGGGGCTGCGCCGCCGCCTTTCTTCCCCGCAAGCGACCATGGGCCGGGGATCATGGCCAGAGTCCTTCAAACCTGGGGAACAGTGGCCTTCACACCATCCCTGCAGCCCGTCCAGGGCAGGCTGCTGCCCTTCGGCCCCTGATCACAGGTGGATGTAGAAGTAATGGTGTTTAGGGAATGTTGATTGTATTTCCCTGACTTTAGCAACGTGGTCCTTAAAAAGAGAAAAATAACAAGTCTATGGAAATCCCCTGCACGTGGGAGCTTGCAGGCTCTGGATTAAACTTGGCTCTCTAATGTTAAACCTGTGGGCGAGGGGCGGTGGCCGAGCAGGGCCAGCGGCGATGCCGGACGGGGCCGGCCCGGGGGTCCCTTCCCCGCGGGGTCGCAGCCGCGGGACCCGCCCCCGCCCCGCGTGGCCCCTCCCGGCGCGCCCCGCCCGTCGCTGGGGGCTGCGGCCGCTCCTGGCCGCAGGCACCGGCCTGTGCTGGGGGCACGGGGGTCTGTTCCTTGTGTTCGAGGGCGGCAGCGGGAGCGGTGCTGCGGGGCAGGACGTGCCGGGTGACGGCGGGGAAACCGCGGCGGGGCCCGGGGGCTGCAGCTCTTAGGCTTCCCGACTCGCTTTGTAGACATTTGCCACCTTCAGAGGAGGCACAAATCCCCGCGGAGCTGAGCAAGGGGTACGGGGAGTGCAGCTGGGTGCAGCGAGCTAGGGCGGGGCTGTGACCAGGGGAGGGTGTGCGCAGTCCCCCAAAACCAGCCCAAAAGAACCCCAGAGCCCACAGCGAAGCGGAGCGGGCACCTGCCCCTCCCTCCTGCTCGCGCCGACCCCGCCCCCCGGCTCGCCCCGCCTCTTCTCCCCGCGCGCCCGCCTGTGGCTCCACCCGTGCTTCCCTCCCATGCGGGACAGCCCCAGGTGTGGGCAGTGAGGGTGACAAGGGGCGGGACAGCCCCAGGTGTGGGCAGTGAGGGTGACAAGGGGCGGGCCGTGCTCGGTGGGGCACTTTTTATAGGGAACTTCTGCAGGGGAGCAGTCGATCCCAGGAAATCTCTCAAGCAGTGATGGTGAGAGCGTCTCGCAGGGGCTGGGGAAAGCACCTGATGTACCCGGATTATCGCTCGAGGAAGGTGCCGAGGGATGAGCCCTGTTCCAGGAAGCAGCGCAGGAGAGGGGAGCAGCACACGTGAACAGGTGGGAGAGTGTGGGGGTGCAGAGAGGATGCAGCTCAGACTGGAGGAAGACCTTGTAAGTTTCTTTTATTGATACAAACGTGCAAAGCAGAGAGAGAGGTGGAATATAAACACTGTAGGTGCTCGGGCAGGTGAACCAGGACTTAGGAGAGGAAATCGCTTTCCTGAGCACCTAAAGTTCCAATTGCCTCTCTCAGGAGCAGTCGAGAGGAGTTTCTACTTTGGGGCTGGTCTCCAAAGGCAGGCACCTGAAACTGCTGTGGGAAGCTTACTGCTGTAACCAGACAGTAATTTCCCCTGATATTTTAGCTACTAAACCCAGTGAGTTTTATTTCCTCTGTGCAGAGCTCTCCACTCTCATTGTAAGGCCATTTCCCCCGGCCCTCACCGCAGGACAGCGGCTCTTTCCCGGTTCAAACCTCGGCACAGCCACCGAACCGGGCGCGGGTCCGTGGAGCACTTCCTGATTCTCGTTATTACCTCACTCCACATCCCCCATCGCGAAGCACCCCGGGAGCTCAGCTCAGCACCGCGGGAGGGTCCCGGCAGCCCCGGGGTTCCTTCCGGCCCCCTCCGCGCCTCGTTCCGGTACCGCCAGGCTCACCCTTGTCCCGCAGGTAGGACGCGGCCACGCCGCGCTGCCCCAGCCCGCGCCGCCCCGCTCCGCTTCCCGGCGCCGCCGCCCCCGCCGCCCCGCTCCGCTTCCCGGCGCCGCAGCCCGCGCCGCCCCGCTCCAACTCCCGCCATTCTGCTCCAGTCCCTCCGCTCCAGCCCCTGCCCGAATCCAATACCAACCCTCAATCCAATACCAACTATAATACCTGCTCACGTTAGGAATTCTTTTCTCCGTCAGGCTCTTTACCTATCCTGATTTTAAGTCAGAGATGCAAACCAGGTGCTGCTGCTCCCAGAGCCTTTATACCGTCTTGGATTGGGCTACTCTTTTTCCCCCGGGGCCTCACAGGAAGGGAGGTGGGCACGGCCAGGGGTATATTAACCCCAGCCTTTGGTCAGGGAAGTCCTTCAGCAGGCAGGCTTCAATGGGATAAGAGCTCTCCCTTTCTTTCATTTAATGGGACTTCTCAAGCTATTCCTGCTTTATTAAAGCATCAGCTTTGGTATCCAAAGAAGCAGAGCTGTATATGGCAATGAAGAGGATTACACTCACATGCAGGGTTTTTAAATTTAATAACTTGGTGTTGGTAAACTGCTTTTATAATTGGTTATCTGTTTTTCTTTTCCTTAGGAGCCTTGCATATTTTGGGATTTCCTGATCATCTCAACTGCAGTTTGGCATTTTTTCACCAGTGTTATCCAGTCCTCAGGTGAAGCTGCTCTGTGTTGAAGATGGCTACAGACACCCAGGTTTGCAAGTAGTCAGTGGGGGGTTACAGCCCACAGATAGAGTGAGGGCTCAGGTGCCAGCTTAGGAATTGCCAGGGTTTTTTTGAAGGTAGTATGGGTGGAAAGCAGTGTCCAGGAGCCCCCTAAATGCCTGTGAAGGCACCTACTGACTTTTCAGATGTACTACTTAAGTTTTCTTCTCATTCACCCAGGTATTCTGTGCGATTACAGCTGCAGTCTTTGGCTGCAGGCAGTGACCCTGGGTGGTTTGCCTAAAGAGAAGGGAGACTCTTTCAGCTCTCCCCATCTATCTGGGTGACTTTGGTTAGGGTTTCTTTACCATGTCAGAGGGGCAGGGTGTAAAGCAGAGTTGAACAGAACGGAGGCCAGAGGAGCAGAGCAAGAAGGTGGGTCATCACCTGACATCAGCACAAAGATGTGGCTTTTAGCTCCACGTTTACTTGTGTGTTAAGGATTTTGGTTTTTGGGTTTGTTTTTTCTTTGTTTTCAGCTGCAGAGCCCTGGTCCCAGGAGGCTCTAGGCACCAGAGGGGAGGTGATCCAGGTGAGTACTGGTGAGCAAGGTGAGCATTGACTCCAGGACAGAACTAGATGGTCTTTTACAGGTGTTGTGGTGAATCTGTGCACATGCTTTGTTTCTTGTGTTTTCCAGGGGTTCTGCCACCTTCTAACAGACAGTCCAGTGCTTCAGGGCCCCTGCTGGTAAGAGGTTGCTGTGGAGGAGAGGTAGGTAGGAGCTCCCACAGGAAAGCCATCCTTTCAGGCAGTACCTCAGTCTGTACATTTGCCTTTGGCTTTTTTACTTTGCAGAGAATGTGTGCAGCCTCAGAGGGCCGGAGCCACCTGCCAATTAGGTTTGATGGTCTTCAGCTGTCCTTGTGAGTAATCCCCTAGTACTACGAGGGTCATCAATTAAGGCTCGACCTTTCCCAGTTGCAGGTGCCATCCAGCCTGCCTTTGGCCAAGGAGGAGCATTGAGGTTGAGTTGGGGAGGTAGGGAGTAGGTACTGGGGTCTCCCTTATTTCAGAAACACCACGTAACTTTTTTTCTCACTCCCCCAGGTACGGCACACGGTGACGGCAGCAGCCTCCGACTGGGGTCGGAGCCAGTGGCCCGAGAACCTCTCAGCTCAGAGGACGGTGAGTAGCCAATTGCAGGGTTATCTCCCACGTGCTGCCCAACTCTTGTGTCAGTTTCTGTTTTCTTTCTCGCAGCCCACCGAGTCAGTGATCACAGGACCCTCTGAGCCAGCCGGGCGTCCTTCCTTCACGTCGAAGATGGATTCACATCCCCAGCTGTGGGAAAGATAAGTGGAGGACTCCCACCTGGAGAGGGGATGAGAGCTGGGTCCAGTTTTATGGTTAGGAGGGAGGGATTTTCAAATGAGCACAGGGGAAAGGGTCTGCCCTAACAGGCCCTTGGCACACATAGGAGGAGCAGTTTACTTTTCATCATGGAGTAGGATGTGCAGGGCAGAGCCATTCAGGTCTGTGTCATGTCCTTTGTCCAGTCTGTGTTTCGTGTCTTACACTTCACAGTCACTGTGTCTTTGCTTCCTGCCCTCAAAGGTCTTATCTGAGATGTCAAAGCATCATTCCTAGAGTCTTGAACCTCTGCACTGCCCAGCCCAGTGCCCATACCATCCGTTCTTTGGCTCACTAGCTTGGACATGCATCGGAATCGCATCTGAGAAGTGTCAGGTCAGGTGTCTTTTACAGCCTCCTTACAGGTTGTATCGGTGGCTGTGCCGTGCAGTCATCCCTTGTCATCCCACCTGGGACTTGTGAGAATCTAAGAAGATTCTGAACATAGCATTGTCTCCCATCCATCTTAGCAATTTTGTAGGCAGTTCTTGTCCCAGGCCATTCTGTTAGAGTATGTTTTCAGGCTCCTCAGAGCCTCCTCCGTTCAGTCTTGCCGTATTCTCTGTCTTCTCGTGCGGCAGCACATCCATTTTGGTGTCGTTCTTTTCTCAGAGTTCTCTCTCCTGGTTGCACCACAGCACTTGTCTGGAAATGTGTCCTTGGAGTTTGTGTTGGGCCTGGAACTGCTCTGCCCTGCAGTGTAGACTTGGGGGTAGGTGGAGTAGAAAGGAGACTTTCCATTTACCCTGTGATAGGCTCAGCCACTCAGGGCAGCAGTTCTCCGGTCCTCCTGGAGGCAGCCCCTGCCTGCAGCGTGCGTGCAGTCACGAGAGTGGGCTTGTCCAGGGCCAATGGGAGCGGTACAGCAGGACCTTAAAGTTAGGTCAGTGTTTGTTTGTGCAGGCTGTCTTTGGACCCCAGAGGGCTTGTGTAAGGAGAAATTAGAATTGCACAGCAGTTAATGTTGCCCTGTCTATATGGCTGACTTTGCTAACTCATTTCTTTGCAGCATCAGAGAGGCTGGATGTAAAGCAGAGATGAACAGAGGAGGCTGGAGGAGCACAGTCAGAAGGTGGGTCCTCATGTGAGGTCAGAGCCAAGACATGACTTTTAGCCCTAGGTTTACTTGACCATTTGGATGGTTTGGTGGTTTAGTTTTGGTTTTTTGGTTTTTTTTAAGATGCAGAGCCCTTGGCCCAGCAGACAATAGGCACCAGAGGGAAGGTGAGCCCGGTGAGGAAGGTGAGCAGTGACTGCAGGACAAAACTAACTGCTCTCTTGCAGGCGGTGTATTTGTGGTGAATCTGTGTACATACTTATTTTTTTGTTTTACAGGCAGTGCACAGACTTCTAACGTGCAGTCCAACGTGACAGGGACCTTGCCTGTAAGAGGTCACGGTCAAGGGGTGTCAGACAGAAACTAGCATGGGAGCAGCAAACTCTTGGGCAGTATCTCAGTACTCACATTTGTCTCTGGGTTTTTTTGCAGGAGATGTAGGCAGCCTCAGATGACCGAAGCCAACTCACAGTGAGGTGACGGACACAGTTTGGTCCTCGAGCTGTCCTTGTAGGTAATCTCCGAGTATTGAAAAGATCACCAATGAAGCACTGAGCTTTTTGGATTGCAGGTGCCATCCAGCTAGACTTTGGGAGCCGATGAGCATTGGAGGTGAGTCGGGGAGGCAGCAGGAGGAGCAGGAATCCATTGCAGCTTTAGAGATGCCCTCTAATTTTGTCTCTCGCTCCCTCAGGTATCCCAGAAGATGACAGCACATTGTCCAAGTCTGGTCAGAGTCAGTGACACGAGGCCCTGCCTCGGTGACAGTGAGTAGAGGGGTCATGGGGTCTGGGGCCACGTGCCACACTATTCAGATATGGTGTCTGGTTTTCTTTCTCGCAGTTGACTCTGAGTAGTCTGACGATGGCAGGAACCTCTGAGGCAGCCCAGGTGCCCCTCCTTTGCATCAAAGCTGGATTGGCATCCCCTGCTCTCGGAAAGATAAGTGCAGGGCAAAGACCCAGCGAGGGGTTGGGAGTGGGTGCAAGTCTGTGCCTGGCCTGGATGGATTTTTGCAATTATTCCGGTGCAGGGGGTATCCTGTGACAGGTTATTTGGACGCCTCAAAGGAAGGGCTTACTTTTTATCATTGGATTCCTGTGTGCAGGGCAGAGCAGTTCTGGTGTGTGTCACGTCTTTTCTCTCGTGCGTGTTTTGTGTCACATGGTGTGTGTGGTCACAGGTGTGGGGTGTCTCACTTGGGGTCAACCTGGAACTGCTCTGCCCTGCTCCGTGGATCAGTGTGTGGCTGGAATATGGCTCGGAGTCTGACGTCAACATGTCAGTTCCCTTAGACAGTGGAGCCGATGGCTGTCCAGTCTGTGAGCAGGATGGTCTTGTGATGCCCTGCTTGGGTGTATAGAGTCCCGGCTAGGTAGAGTAGGAAGCAGTGTCTAGGGTTTAGAGGTTTTTGGCTTTCCTTGTGAGCAATCCCTAAATGTTTGAGAGCTGAGTGTTTGAGCTTTTGCCCATTTCATTTGCAGGGGTGGTCTTGGGAGCAGCTGAAGAGAGAGGAGCCCTGTAGGTGAGTTGGGGAGGCAGCAGGAGGAGCGGGGATGCACTGCAGCTTTAGAGATGCCCTCTAATTTTGTGTCTCGCTCCCTCAGGTATCCCAGAAGATGACAGCACGTTGTCCAAGTCTGGTCAGAGCCAGCGACCCGAGGCCCTGCCTCGGTGAGCGTGAGTAGAGGGATCATGGGGTCTGGGGCCATGCCACACACTATTCAGATATGTGTCTGGTTTTCTTTCTCGCAGTTGACTCCGAGTAGTCTGACGATGGCAGGAACCTCTGAGGCAGCCCAGGTGCCCCTCCTCTGCATCAAGCTGGATTGGCATCCCCTGCTCTCGGAAAGATAAGTGCAGGGCAAAGACCCAGCCAGGGGTTGGGAGTGGGTGCAAGTCTGTGCCTGGCCTGGAGGGATTTTTGCAATTATTCCGGTGCAGGGGGTATCCTGTGACAGGTTATTTGGATGCATCAAAGGAAGGGCTTACTTTTTATCATTGGATTCCTGTGTGCAGGGCAGAGCAGTTCTGGTCTGTGTCACGTCTTTTCTCTCGTGCGTGTTTTGTGTCACATGGTGTGTGTGGTCACAGGTGTGGGGTGTCTCACTTGGGGTCAACCTGGACTGCTCTGCCCTGCTCCGTGGATCAGTGTGTGGCTGGAATATGGCTCGGAGTCTGACGTCAACATGTCAGTTCCCTTAGACAGTGGAGCCGATGGCTGTCCAGTCTGTGAGCAGGATGGTCTTGTGATGCCCTGCTTGGGTGTATAGAGTCCCGGCTATGTGGAGTAGGAAGCAGTGTCTAGGGTTTAGAGGTTTTTGGCTTTCCTTGTGAGCAATCCCTAAATGTTTGAGAGCTGAGTGTTTGAGCATTTGCCCATTTCATTTGCAGGGGCGGTCTTGGGAGCAGCTGAAGAGAGAGGAGCCCTGTAGGTGAGTTGGGGAGGCAGCAGGAGGAGCGGGGATGCACTGCAGCTTTAGAGATGCCTTCTAAGTTTGTGTCTCACTCACTCAGGTATCCTGGAAGGTGACATCCACAGTGTCCGACTCCGGTCAGGGCCTGGGTGCTGGTGAGTAGGGGGATCACTGGGGTTTGAGCCCCATGCCACACAGCTCACGTCTTGCTTATGGTTTTCTTTCTCGCAGTTGGCTCCTAGTAGTCTGACGATGGCAGGAACCTCTGAGGCAGCCCAGGTGCCCCTCCTCTGCATCAAAGCTGGATTGGCATCCCCTGCTCTCGGAAAGATAAGTGCAGGGCAAAGACCCAGCGAGGGGTTGGGAGTGGGTGCAAGTCTGTGCCTGGCCTGGATGGATTTTTGCAATTATTCTGGTGCAGGGGGTATCCTGTGACAGGTTATTTGGACGCATCAAAGGAAGGGCTTACTTTTTATCATTGGATTCCTGTGTGCAGGGCAGAGCAGTTCTGGTGTGTGTCACGTCTTTTCTCTCGTGCGTGTTTTGTGTCACATGGTGTGTGTGGTCACAGGTGTGGGGTGTCTCACTTGGGGTCAACCTGGAACTGCTCTGCCCTGCTCGTGGATCAGTGTGTGGCTGGAATATGGCTCGGAGTCTGACGTCAACATGTCAGTTCCCTTAGACAGTGGAGCCGATGGCTGTCCAGTCTGTGAGCAGGATGGTCTTGTGATGCCCTGCTTGGGTGTATAGAGTCCTGGCTAGGTGGAGTAGGAAGCAGTGTCTAGGGTTTAGAGGTTTTTGGCTTTCCTTGTGAGCAATCCCTAAATGTTTGAGAGCTGAGTGTTTGAGCTTTTGCCCATTTCATTTGCAGGGGCGGTCTTGGGAGCAGCTGAAGAGAGAGGAGCCTTGTAGGTGAGTTGGGGAGGCAGCAGGAGGAGCGGGGATGCACTGCAGCTTTAGAGATGCCCTCTAATTTTGTCTCTCGCTCCCTCAGGTATCCCAGAAGATGACAGCACGTTGTCCAAGTCTGGTCAGAGCCAGCGACCCGAGGCCCTGCCTCGGTGAGAGTGAGTAGAGGGATCATGGGGTCTGGGGCCATGTGCCACACTATTCAGATATGGTGTCTGGTTTTCTTTCTCGCAGTTGACTCCGAGTAGTCTGACGATGGCAGGAACCTCTGAGGCAGCCCAGGTGCCCCTCCTCTGCATCAAAGCTGGATTGGCATCCCCTGCTCTCGGCAAGATAAGTGCATGGCAAAGACCCAGCCAGGGGTTGGGAGTGGGTGCAAGTCTGTGCCTGGCCTGGATGGATTTTTGCAATTATTCCGGTGCAGGGGGTATCCTGTGACAGGGTATTTGGACGCATCAAAGGAAGGGCTTACTTTTTATCATTGGATTCCTGTGTGCAGGGCAGAGCAGTTCTGGTGTGTGTCACGTCCTTTCTCTCGTGCGTGTTTTGTGTCACATGGTGTGTGTGGTCACAGGTGTGGGGTGTCTCACTTGGGGTCAACCTGGAACTGCTCTGCCCTGCTCCGTGGATCAGTGTGTGGCTGGAATATGGCTCGGAGTCTGACGTCAACATGTCAGTTCCCTTAGACAGTGGAGCCGATGGCTGTCCAGTCTGTGAGCAGAATGGTCTTGTGATGCCCTGCTTGGGTGTATAGAGTCCCGGCTAGGTGGAGTAGGAAGCAGTGTCTAGGGTTTAGAGGTTTTTGGCTTTCCCTGGGAGCAATCCCTAAATGTTTGAGAGCTGAGTGTTTGAGCTTTTGCCCATTTCATTTGCAGGGGTGGTCTTGGGAGCAGCTGAAGAGAGAGGAGCCCTGTAGGTGAGTTGGGGAGGCAGCAGGAGGAGCGGGGATGCACTGCAGCTTTAGAGATGCCCTCTAAGTTTGTCTCTCGCTCCCTCAGGTATCCCAGAAGATGACAGCACGTTGTCCAAGTCTGGTCAGAGCCAGCGACCCGAGGCCCTGCCTCGGTGAGAGTGAGTAGAGGGATCATGGGGGCTGGGGCCATGTGCCACACTATTCAGATATGGTGTCTGGTTTTCTTTCTCGCAGTTGACTCCGAGTAGTCTGACGATGGCAGGAACCTCTGAGGCAGCCCAGGTGCCCCTCCTCTGCATCAAAGCTGGATTGGCATCCCCTGCTCTGGGAAAGATAAGTGCAGGGCAAAGACCCAGCGAGGGGTTGGGAGTGGGTGCAAGTCTGTGCTTCGCCTGGATGGATTTTTGCAGTTATTCTGGTGCAGGGGGTATCCTGTGACAGGTTATTTGGATGCATCAAAGGAAGGACTTACTTTTTATCATGGGATTCCTGTGTGCAGGGCAGAGCATTTCTGGTGTGTGTCACGTCTTTTCTCTCGTGCGTGTTTTGTGTCACATGGTGTGTGTGGTCACAGGTGTGGGGTGTCTCACTTGGGGTCAGCCTGGAACTGCTCTGTCCTGCTCCGTGGATCAGTGTGTGGCTGGAATATGGCTCGGAGTCTGACGTCAACATGTCAGTTCCCTTAGACAGTGGAGCCGATGGCTGTCCAGTCTGTGAGCAGGATGGTCTTGTGATGCCCTGCTTGGGTGTATAGAGTCCTGGCTAGGTGGAGTAGGAAGCAGTGTCTAGGGTTTAGAGGTTTTTGGCTTTCCCTGTGAGCAATCCCTAAATGTTTGAGAGCTGAGTGTTTGAGCATTTGCCCATTTCATTTGCAGGGGCGGTCTTGGGAGCAGCTGAAGAGAGAGGAGCCTTGTAGGTGAGTTGGGGAGGCAGCAGGAGGAGCAGGGATCCACTGCAGCTTTAGAGATGCCTTCTAAGTTTGTGTCTCACTCACTCAGGTATCCTGGAAGGTGACATCCACGGTGTCCGACTCCGGTCAGGGCCTGGGTGCTGGTGAGTAGGGGGATCACTGGGGTTTGAGCCCCATGCCACACAGCTCACGTCTTGCTTATGGTTTTCTTTCTCGCAGTTGGCTCCTGGTAGTCTGACGATGGCAGGAACCTCTAAGGCAGCCCAGGTGCCCCTCCTCTGCATCAAAGCTGGATTGGCATCCCCTGCTCTCGGAAAGATAAGTGCAGGGCAAAGACCCAGCGAGGGGTTGGGAGTGGGTGCAAGTCTGTGCCTCGCCTGGAGGGATTTTTGCAATGATTCTGGTGCAGGGGGTATTCTGTGACAGGTTATTTGGATGCATCAAAGGAAGGACTTACTTTTTATCATTGGATTCCTGTGTGCAGGGCAGAGCAGTTCTGGTGTGTGTCACGTCTTTTCTCTCGTGCGTGTTTTGTGTCCCATGGTGTGTGTGGTCACAGGTGTGGGGTGTCTCACTTGGGGTCAACCTGGAACTGCTCTGCCCTGCTCCGTGGATCAGTGTGTGGCTGGAATATGGCTCGGAGTCTGACGTCAACATGTCAGTTCCCTTAGACAGTGGAGCCGATGGCTGTCCAGTGTGTGAGCAGGATGGTCTTGTGATGCCCTGCTTGGGTGTATAGAGTCCCGGCTAGGTGGAGTAGGAAGCAGTGTCTAGGGTTTAGAGGTTTTTGGCTTTCCCTGTGAGCAATCCCTAAATGTTTGAGAACTGAGTGTTTGAGCTTTTGCCCATTTCATTTGCAGGGGTGGTCTTGGGAGCAGCTGAAGAGAGAGGAGCCCTGTAGGTGAGTTGGGGAGGCAGCAGGAGGAGCGGGGATGCACTGCAGCTTTAGAGATGCCCTCTAATTTTGTCTCTCGCTCCCTCCGGTATCCCAGAAGATGACAGCACGTTGTCCAAGTCTGGTCAGAGCCAGCGACCCGAGGCCCTGCCTCGGTGAGAGTGAGTAGAGGGATCATGGGGTCTGGGGCCATGTGCCACACTATTCAGATATGGTGTCTGGTTTTCTTTCTCGCAGTTGACTCCGAGTAGTCTGACGATGGCAGGAACCTCTGAGGCAGCCCAGGTGCCCCTGCTCTGCATCAAAGCTGGATTGGCATCTCCTGCTCTCGGAAAGATAAGTGCAGGGCAAAGACCCAGCCAGGGGTTGGGAGTGGGTGCAAGTCTGTGCCTGGCCTGGAGGGATTTTTGCAATTATTCTGGTGCAGGGGGTATCCTGTGAAAGGTTATTTGGACGCATCAAAGGAAGGACTTACTTTTTATCATTGGATTCCTGTGTGCAGGGCAGAGCAGTTCTGGTGTGTGTCACGTCTTTTCTCTCGTGCGTGTTTTGTGTCACATGGTGTGTGTGGTCACAGGTGTGGGGTGTCTCACTTGGGGTCAACCTGGAACTGCTCTGCCCTGCTCCGTGGATCAGTGTGTGGCTGGAATATGGCTCGGAGTCTGACGTCAACATGTCAGTTCCCTTAGACAGTGGAGCCGATGGCTGTCCAGTCTGTGAGCAGGATGGTCTTGTGATGCCCTGCTTGGGTGTATAGAGTCCCGGCTAGGTGGAGTAGGAAGCAGTGTCTAGGGTTTAGAGGTTTTTGGCTTTCCTTGTGAGCAATCCCTCAATGTTTGAGAGCTGAGTGTTTGAGCATTTGCCCATTTCATTTGCAGGGGCGGTCTTGGGAGCAGCTGAAGAGAGAGGAGCCTTGTAGGTGAGTTGGGGAGGCAGCAGGAGGAGCGGGGATCCACTGCAGCTTTAGAGATGCCTTCTAAGTTTGTGTCTCACTCATTCAGGTATCCTGGAAGGTGACATCCACAGTGTCCGACTCCGGTCAGGGCCTGGGTGCTGGTGAGTAGGGGGATCACTGGGGTTTGAGCCCCATGCCACACAGCTCACGTCTTGCTTATGGTTTTCTTTCTCGCAGTTGGCTCCTGGTAGTCTGACGATGGCAGGAACCTCTGAGGCAGCCCAGGTGCCCCTCCTCTGCATCAAAGCTGGATTGGCATTCCCTGCTCTCGGCAAGATAAGTGCAGGGCAAAGACCCAGCCAGGGGTTGGGAGTGGGTGCAAGTCTGTGCCTGGCCTGGATGGATTTTTGCAATTATTCTGGTGCAGGGGGTATCCTGTGACAGGTTATTTGGATGCATCAAAGGAAGGGCTTACTTTTTGTCATTGGATTCCTGTGTGCAGGGCAGAGCAGTTCTGGTGTGTGTCACGTCTTTTCTCTCGTGCGTGTTTTGTGTCACATGGTGTGTGTGGTCACAGGTGTGGGGTGTCTCACTTGGGGTCAACCTGGAACTGCTCTGCCCTGCTCCGTGGATCAGTGTGTGGCTGGAATATGGCTCGGAGTCTGACGTCAACATGTCAGTTCCCTTAGACAGTGGAGCCGATGGCTGTCCAGTCTGTGAGCAGGATGGGCTTGTGATGCCCTGCTTGGGTGTATAGAGTCCCGGCTAGGTGGAGTAGGAAGCAGTGTCTAGGGTTTAGAGGTTTTTGGCTTTCCTTGTGAGCAATCCGTAAATGTTTGAGAGCTGAGTGTTTGAGCATTTGCCCATTTCATTTGCAGGGGCGGTCTTGGGAGCAGCTGAAGAGAGAGGAGCCTTGTAGGTGAGTTGGGGAGGCAGCAGGAGGAGCGGGGATGCACTGCAGCTTTAGAGATGCCCTCTAATTTTGTCTCTCGCTCCCTCAGGTATCCCAGAAGATGACAGCACGTGGTCCAAGTCTGGTCAGAGCCAGCGACCCGAGGCCCTGCCTCGGTGAGAGTGAGTAGAGGGATCATGGGGTCTGGGGCCATGTGCCACACTATTCAGATATGGTGTCTGGTTTTCTTTCTCGCAGTTGACTCCGAGTAGTCGGACGATGGCAGGAACCTCTGAGGCAGCCCAGGTGCCCCTCCTCTGCATCAAAGCTGGATTGGCATCCCCTGCTCTCGGAAAGATAAGTGCAGGGCAAAGACCCAGCGAGGGGTTGGGAGTGGGTGCAAGTCTGTGCCTCGCCTGGAGGGATTTTTGCAATTATTCTGGTGCAGGGGGTATCCTGTGACAGGTTATTTGGAAGCATCAAAGGAAGGACGTACTTTTTATCATTGGATTCCTGTGTGCAGGGCAGAGCAGTTCTGGTGTGTGTCACGTCTTTTCTCTCGTGCGTGTTTTGTGTCACATGGTGTGTGTGGTAACAGGTGTGGGGTGTCTCACTTGGGGTCAACCTGGAACTGCTCTGCCCTGCTCCGTGGATCAGTGTGTGGCTGGAATATGGCTCGGCGTCTGACGTCAACATGTCAGTTCCCTTAGACAGTGGAGCCGATGGCTGTCCAGTCTGTGAGCAGGATGGTCTTGTGATGCCCTGCTTGGGTGTATAGGGTCCCGACTGGGTAGAGTAGGAACCAGTGTCTAGGGTTTAGAGGTTTTTGGCTTTCGTTGTGAGCAATCCCTAAATATTTGAGAGCTGTGTGTTTGAGCATTTGCCCATGTCATTTGCAGGGGCGGTCTTGGGAGCAGCTGAAGAGAGAGGAGCCTTGTAGGGGAGTTGGGGAGGCAGCAGGAGGAGCGGGGATCCACTGCAGCTTTAGAGATGCCTTCTAATTTTGTGTCTCACTCACTCAGGTATCCCGGAACGTGACATGCACAGTGTCCGACTCCGGTCAGGGCCTGGGTGCTGGTGAGTAGGGGGATCGCTGGGGTTTGAGCCCCATGCCACACAACTCACGTATTGCTTATGGTTTTCTTTCTCGCAGTTGGCTCCTAGTAGTCTGACGATGGCAGGAACCTCTGAGGCAACCCAGGTGCCCCTCCTCTGCATCAAAGCTGGATTGGCATCCCCTGCTCTCGGAAAGATAAGTGCAGGGCAAAGACCCAGCCAGGGGTTGGGAGTGGGTGCAAGTCTGTGCCTCGCCTGGAGGGATTTTTGCAATTATTCTGGTGCAGGGGGTATCCTGTGACAGGTTATTTGGACGCATCAAAGGAAGGGCTTACTTTTTATCATTGGCTTCCTGTGTGCAGGGCAGAGCAGTTCTGGTGTGTGTCACGTCTTTTCTCTCGTGCGTCTTTTGTGTCACATGGTGTGTGTGGTCACAGGTGTGGGGTGTCTCACTTGGGGTCAACCTGGAACTGCTGTGCCCTGCTCCGTGGATCAGTGTGTGGCTGGAATATGGCTCGGAGTCTGATGTCAACATGTCAGTTCCCTTAGACAGTGGAGCCGATGGCTGTCCAGTCTGTGAGCAGGATGGTCTTGTGATGCCCTGCTTGGGTGTATAGAGTCCCGGCTAGGTGGAGTAGGAAGCAGTGTCTAGGGTTTAGAGGTTTTGGCTTTCCCTGTGAGCAATCCCTAAATGTTTGAGAGCTGAGTGTTTGAGCTTTTGCCCATTTCATTTGCAGGGGTGGTCTTGGGAGCAGCTGAAGAGAGAGGAGCCCTGTAGGTGAGTTGGGGAGGCAGCAGGAGGAGCGGGGATGCACTGCAGCTTTAGAGATGCTCTCTAATTTTGTCTCTCGCTCCCTCAGGTATCCCAGAAGATGACAGCACGTTGTCCAAGTCTGGTCAGAGCCAGCGACCCGAGGCCCTGCCTCGGTGAGAGTGAGTAGAGGGATCATGGGGTCTGGGGCCATGTGCCACACTATTCAGATATAGTGTCTGGTTTTCTTTCTCGCAGTTGACTCCGAGTAGTCTGACGATGGCAGGAACCTCTGAGGCAGCCCAGGTGCCCCTCCTCTGCATCAAAGCTGGATTGGCATCCCCTGCTCTCGGAAAGATAAGTGCAGGGCAAAGACCCAGCCAGGGGTTGGGAGTGGGTGCAAGTCTGTGCCTGGCCTGGAGGGATTTTTGCAATTATTCCGGTGCAGGGGGTATCCTGTGACAGGTTATTTGGATGCATCAAAGGAAGGGCTTACTTTTTATCATTGGATTCCTGTGTGCAGGGCAGAGCAGTTCTGGTGTGTGTCACGTCTTTTCTCTCGTGCGTCTTTTGTGTCACATGGTGTGTGTGGTCACAGGTGTGGGGTGTCTCATTTGGGGTCAACCTGGAACTGCTGTGCCCTGCTCCGTGGATCAGTGTGTGGATGGAATATGGCTCGGAGTCGGACGTCAACATGTCAGTTCCCTTAGACAGTGGAGCCGATGGCTGTCCAGTCTGTGAGCAGGATGGTCTTGTGATGCCCTGCTTGGGTGTATAGAGTCCTGACTGGGTAGAGTAGGAACCAGTGTCTAGGGTTTAGAGGTTTTTAGCTTTCCTTGTGAGCAATCCCTGAATGTTTGAGAGCTGAGTGTTTGAGCATTTGCCCATTTCTTTTGCAGGGGGGGTGTTGGGAGCAGCTGAAGAGAGAGGAGCCTTGTAGGTGAGTTGGGGAGGCAGCAGGAGGAGCGGGGATCCCCTGCAACTTTAGAGATGCCTTCTAAGTTTGTGTCTCACTCACTCAGGTATCCTGGAACGTGACATCCACAGTGTCCGACTCCGGTCAGTGCCTGGGTGCTGGTGAGTAGGGGGATCACTGGGGTTTGAGCCCCATGCCACACAACTCACGTCTTGCTTATGGTTTTCTTTCTCGCAGTTGGCTCCTGGTAGTCTGACGATGGCAGGAACCTCTGAGGCAGCCCAGGTGCCCCTCCTCTGCATCAAAGCTGGATTGGCATCCCCTGCTCTCGGAAAGATAAGTGCAGGGCAAAGACGCAGCCAGGGGTTGGGAGTGGGTGCAAGTCTGTGCCTGGCCTGGATGGATTTTTGCAATTATTCTGGTGCAGGGGGTATCCTGTGACAGGTTATTTGGATGCATCAAAGGAAGGGCTTACTTTTTATCATTGGATTCCTGTGTGCAGGGCAGAGCAGTTCTGGTGTGTGTCACGTCTTTTCTCTCGTGCGTGTTTTGTGTCACATGGTGTGTGTGGTCACAGGTGTGGGGTGTCTCACTTGGGGTCAGCCTGGAACTGCTCTGCCCTGCTCTGTGGATCAGTGTGTGGATGGAATATGGCTCGGAGTCTGACGTCAACATGTCAGTTCCCTTAGACAGTGGAGCCGATGGCTGTCCAGTCTGTGAGCAGGATGGTCTTGTGATGCCCTGCTTGGGTGTATAGAGTCCCGGCTAGGTGGAGTAGGAAGCAGTGTCTAGGGTTTAGAGGTTTTGGCTTTCCCTGTGAGCAATCCCTAAATGTTTGAGAGCTGAGTGTTTGAGCTTTTGCCCATTTCATTTGCAGGGGTGGTCTTGGGAGCAGCTGAAGAGAGAGGAGCCCTGTAGGTGAGTTGGGGAGGCAGCAGGAGGAGCGGGGATGCACTGCAGCTTTAGAGATGCCCTCTACTTTTGTCTCTCGCTCCCTCAGGTATCCCAGAAGATGACAGCACGTTGTCCAAGTCTGGTCAGAGCCAGCGAGCCGAGGCCCTGCCTCGGTGAGAGTGAGTAGAGGGATCATGGGGTCTGGGACCATGCGCCACACGATTCAGATATGGTGTCTGGTTTTCTTTCTCGCAGTTGACTCCGAGTAGTCTGAGGATGGCAGGAACCTCTGAGGCAGCCCAGGTGCCCCTCCTCTGCATCAAAGCTGGATTGGCATCCCCTGCTCTCGGAAAGATAAGTGCAGGGCAAAGGCCCAGCCAGGGGTTGGGAGTGGGTGCAAGTCTGTGCCTGGCCTGGATGGATTTTTGCAATTATTCTGGTGCAGGGGGTATCCTGTGACAGGTTATTTGGACGCATCAAAGGAAGGACTTACTTTTTATCATTGGATTCCTGTGTGCAGGGCAGAGCAGTTCTGGTGTGTGTCACGTCTTTTCTCTCGTGCGTGTTTTGTGTCACATGGTGTGTGTGGTCACAGGTGTGGGGCGTCTCACTTGGGGTCAACCTGGAACTGCTCTGCCCTGCTCCGTGGATCAGTGTGTGGCTGGAATATGGCTCGGAGTCTGACGTCAACATGTCAGTTCCCTTAGACAGTGGAGCCGATGGATGTCCAGTCTGTGAGCAGGATGGTCTTGTGATGCCCTGCTTGGGTGTATAGGGTCGCGACTGGGTAGAGTAGGAAGCAGTGTCTAGGGTTTAGAGGTTTTTGGCTTTCCTTGTGAGCAATCCCTAAATGTTTGAGAGATGAGTGTTTGAGCATTTGCCCATTTCATTTGCAGGGGCGGTCTTGGGAGCAGCTGAAGAGAGAGGAGCCCTGTAGGTGAGTTGGGGAGGCAGCAGGAGGAGCGGGGATCCACTGCAGCTTTAGAGATGCCTTCTAAGTTTGTGTCTCACTCACTCAGGTATCCTGGAAGGTGACATCCACGGTGTCCGACTCCGGTCAGGGCCTGGGTGCTGGTGAGTAGGGGGATCACTGGGGTTTGAGCCCCATGCCACACAGCTCACGTCTTGCTTACGGTTTTCTTTCTCGCAGTTGGCTCCTGGTAGTCTGACGATGGCAGGAACCTCTGAGGCAGCCCAGGTGCCCCTCCTCTGCATCAAAGCTGGATTGGCATCCCCTGCTCTCGGCAAGATAAGTGCAGGGCAAAGACCCAGCCAGGGGTTGGGAGTGGGTGCAAGTCTGTGCCTCGCCTGGATGGATTTTTGCAATTATTCTGGTGCAGGGGGTATCCTGTGACAGGTTATTTGGACGCATCAAAGGAAGGGCTTACTTTTTATCATTGGATTCACGTGTGCAGGGCAAAGCAGTTCCAGTCTCTGTCATGTCCTTTGTCTCGTCCATGTGTTGCGTCCTTCGTCTCTTAATTGTTTCACATGGTGTGTGTGGTCACAGGTGTGGGGTGTGTCACTTGGGGTCAGCCTGGACCTGCTCTGCCCTGCTCCGTGGATCAGTGGGTAGATAGAATATTGCTCCGAGTCTGACATCAACATCAGTTCCCTTAGACAGTGGAGCCGATGGCTGTCCAGTCTGTGAGCAGGATGGTCTTGTGATGCCCTGCTTGGGTGTATAGGGTCGCGACTGGGTAGAGTAGGAAGCAGTGTCTAGGATTTAGAGGTTTTTGGTTTTCCTTGTGAGCAATCCCTAAATGTTTGAGAGCTGAGTGTTTGAGCTTTTGCCCATTTCATTTGCAGGGGTGGTCTTGGGAGCAGCTGAAGAGAGAGGAGCCCTGTAGGTGAGTTGGGGAGGCAGCAGGAGGAGCGGGGATGCACTGCAGCTTTAGAGATGCCCTCTAATTTTGTCTCTCGCTCCCTCAGGTATCCCAGAAGATGACAGCACGTTGTCCAAGTCTGGTCAGAGCCAGCGACCCGAGGCCCTGCCTCGGTGAGAGTGAGTAGAGGGATCATGGGGTCTGGGGCTACGTGCCACACTATTCAGATATGGTGTCTGGTTTTCTTTCTCGCAGTTGACTCCGAGTAGTCTGACGATGGCAGGAACCTCTGAGGCAGCCCAGGTGCCCCTCCTCTGCATCAAAGCTGGATTGGCATCCCCTGCTCTCGGAAAGATAAGTGCAGGGCAAAGACCCAGCGAGGGGTTGGGAGTGGGTGCAAGTCTGTGCCTCGCTTGGATGGATTTTTGCAATTATTCCGGTGCAGGGGGTATCCTGTGACAGGTTATTTGGACGCCTCAAAGGAAGGGCTTACTTTTTATCATTGGATTCCTGTGTGCAGGGCAGAGCAGTTCTGGTGTGTGTCACGTCTTTTCTCTCGTGCGTGTTTTGTGTCACATGGTGTGTGTGGTCACAGGTGTGGGGTGTCTCACTTGGGGTCAACCTGGAACTGCTCTGTCCTGCTCCGTGGATCAGTGTGTGGCTGGAATATGGCTCGGAGTCTGACGTCAACATGTCAGTTCCCTTAGACAGTGGAGCCGATGGCTGTCCAGTGTGTGAGCAGGATGGTCTTGTGATGCCCTGCTTGGGTGTATAGAGTCCCGGCTAGGTGGAGTAGGAAGCAGTGTCTAGGGTTTAGAGGTTTTTGGCTTTCTTGTGAGCAATCCCTAAATGTTTGAGAGCTGAGTGTTTGAGCATTTGCCCATTTCATTTGCAGGGGCGGTCTTGGGAGCAGCTGAAGAGAGAGGAGCCTTGTAGGTGAGTTGGGGAGGCAGCAGGAGGAGCGGGGATGCACTGCAGCTTTAGAGATGCCTTCTAAGTTTGTGTCTCACTCACTCAGGTATCCTGGAAGGTGACATCCACGGTGTCCGACTCCGGTCAGGGCCTGGGTGCTGGTGAGTAGGGGGATCACTGGGGTTTGAGCCCCATGCCACACAGCTCACGTCTTGCTTATGGTTTTCTTTCTCGCAGTTGGCTCCTGGTAGTCTGACAATGGCAGGAACCTCTGAGGCAGCCCAGGTGCCCCTCCTTTGCATCAAAGCTGGATTGGCATCCCCTGCTCTCGGAAAGATAAGTGCAGGGCAAAGACCCAGCGAGGGGTTGGGAGTGGGTGCAAGTCTGTGCCTGGCCTGGAGGCATTTTTGCAATTATTCTGGTGCAGGGGGTATCCTGTGACAGGTTATTTGGACGCATCAAAGGAAGGGCTTACTTTTTATCGTTGGATTCCTGTGTGCAGGGCAGAGCAGTTCTGGTGTGTGTCACGTCTTTTCTCTCGTGCGTGTTTTGTGTCACATGGTGTGTGTGGTCACAGGTGTGGGGTGTCTCACTTGGGGTCAACCTGGAACTGCTCTGCCCTCCTCCGTGGATCAGTGTGTGGCTGGAATATGGCTCGGAGTCTGATGTCAACATGTCAGTTCCCTTAGACAGTGGAGCCGATGGCTGTCCAGTCTGTGAGCAGGATGGTCTTGTGATGCCCTGCTTGGGTGTATAGGGTCGCGACTGGGTAGAGTAGGAAGCAGTGTCTAGGGTGTAGAGGTTTTTGGCTTTCCTTGTGAGCAATCCCTAAATGTTTGAGAGCGATTTGGAGCGTGTGCCCATTTCAGGTGCAGGGGCGGGCTGGGAGCGCTGAAGAGAGAGGAGCCTTGGAGGGGTTGGGGAGGCAGCAGGAGGATGCGGGAAATGCACTGGGCAGCTTTAGAGATGCCGCTAAGTTTTGTGTCTCACTCCCCTCAGGTAATCCTGGGAAGGGGACTCCACTGTGCCGACTCCGGCAGGGCCTGGGTGCTGGTGAGTAAAAAGAAAAAAGGGGGATAACGGGGTTTGAGCCCCCATGCCACCAACTCGACGGATGGCTTATGTTTTTTGCTTTCTGCGGGTGACTCCTAGTAAGTCTGACGTTGGCAGGAACCTCTGAGGCAGCCCAGTGCCCCTCCTCCGGCAGCAAAGCTGGAGTGGCATCCCCTGCACGCGTCAAGATATGCAGGGCAAAGACCCAGCGGGGGGTGGGAGTGGGTGCAAGTCTGTGCCTCGCCTGGAGGGATTTTTGCAATTATTCCGGTGCAGGGGGTATCCTGTGACAGGTTACTTGGACGCCTCAAAGGAAGGGCTTACTTTTTATCATTGGATTTACATGTGCAGGGCAGAGCAGTTCTGGTGTGTGTCACGTCCTTTGTCTCGTCCATGTTTTGTGTCCTTTGTCTCTTAATTGTGTCACGTGGTGTGTGTGGTCACAGGTGTGTGGTGTCTCACTTGGGGTCAGCCTGGAACTGCTCTGTCCTGCTCCGTGGATCAGTGGGTAGATGGAATATGGCTCGGAGTCTGACGTCAACATGTCAGTTCACCGTAGACAGTGGAGAACGATGGCTGTCCAGTCTGTGAGCAGATTGACTTGTGATGCCCTGCTTGGGTGTATAGGGTCGCGACTGGGTAGAGTAGGAAGCAGTGTCTAGGGTTTAGAGGTTTTGGCTTTCCTTGTGAGCAATCCCTAAATGTTTGAGAGCTGAGTGTTTGAGCTTTTGCCCATTTCATTTGCAGGGGTGGTCTTGGGAGCAGCTGAAGAGAGAGGAGCCCTGTAGGTGAGTTGGGGAGGCAGCAGGAGGAGCGGGGATCCACTGCAGCTTTAGAGATGCCTTCTAAGTTTGTGTCTCACTCCCTCAGGTATCCTGGAAGGTGACATCCACAGTGTCCGACTCCGGTCAGGGCCTGGGTGCTGGTGAGTAGGGGGATCACTGGAGTTTGAGCCCCATGCCACACAACTCATGTATTGCTTATGGATTTCTTTCTCGCAGTTGACTCCGAGTAGTCTGACGATGGCAGGAACCTCTGAGGCAGCCCAGGTGCCCCTCCTCTGCATCAAAGCTGGATTGGCATCCCCTGCTCTCGGCAAGATAAGTGCAGGGCAAAGACCCAGCGAGGGGTTGGGAGTGGGTGCAAGTCTGTGCCTCGCCTGGAGGGATTTTTGCAATTATTCCGGTGCGGGGGGTATCCTGTGACAGGTTATTTGGACGCATCTAAGGAAGGGCTTACTTTTTATCATTGGATTCCTGTGTGCAGGGCAGAGCAGTTCTGGTGTGTGTCACGTCTTTTCTCTCGTGCGTGCTTTGTGTCACATGGTGTGTGTGGTCACAGGTGTGGGGTGTCTCACTTGGGGTCAACCTGGAACTGCTCTGTCCTGCTCCGTGGATCAGTGTGTGGCTGGAATATGGCTCGGAGTCTGACGTCAACATGTCAGTTCCCTTAGACAGTGGAGCCGATGGCTGTCCAGTCTGTGAGCAGGATGGTCTTGTGATGCCCTGCTTGGGTGTATCGGGTCGCGACTGGGTAGAGTAGGAAGCAGTGTCTAGGGTTTAGAGGTTTTTGGCTTTCCTTGTGAGCAATCCCTAAATGTTTGAGAGCTGAGTGTTTGAGTATTTGCCCATTTCATTTGCAGGGGCGGTCTTGGGAGCAGCTGAAGAGAGAGGAGCCCTGTAGGTGAGTTGGGGAGGCAGCAGGAGGAGCGGGGATGCACTGCAGCTTTAGAGATGCCCTCTAATTTTGTCTCTCGCTCCCTCAGGTATCCCAGAAGATGACAGCACGTTGTCCAAGTCTGGTCAGAGCCAGCGACCCGAGGCCCTGCCTCGGTGAGAGTGAGTAGAGGGATCATGGGGTCTGGGGCCATGTGCCACACTATTCAGATCTGGTGTCTGGTTTTCTTTCTCGCAGTTGACTCCGAGTAGTCTGACGATGGCAGGAACCTCTGAGGCAGCCCAGGTGCCCCTCCTCTGCATCAAAGCTGGATTGGCATCCCCTGCTCTTGGAAAGATAAGTGCAGGGCAAAGACCCAGCGAGGGGTTGGGAGTGGGTGCAAGTCTGTGCTTCGCCTGGATGGATTTTTGCAATTATTCTGGTGCAGGGGGTATCCTGTGACAGGTTATTTGGATGCATCAAAGGAAGGACTTACTTTTTATCATGGGATTCCTGTGTGCAGGGCAGAGCATTTCTGGTGTGTGTCACGTCTTTTCTCTCGTGCGTGTTTTGTGTCACATGGTGTGTGTGGTCACAGGTGTGGGGTGTGTCACTTGGGGTCAACCTGGAACTGCTCTATCCTGCTCCCTGGATCAGTGTGTGGCTGGAATATGGCTCGGAGTCTGACGTCAACATGTCAGTTCCCTTAGACAGTGGAGCCGATGGCTGTCCAGTCTGTGAGCAGGATGGTCTTGTGATGCCCTGCTTGGGTGTATAGGGTCGCGACTGGGTAGAGTAGGAAGCAGTGTCTAGGGTTTAGAGGTTTTTGGCTTTCCTTGTGAGCAATCCCTAAATGTTTGAGAGCTGAGTGTTTGAGCTTTTGCCCATTTCATTTGCAGGGGCGGTCTTGGGAGCATCTGAAGAGAGAGGAGCCTTGTAGGTGAGGTGGGGAGGCAGCAGGAGGAGCGGGGATTTGCCTGCAAAGCTTTAGGAGGTGCCGCTAATTTGGTGTCTTCACTCCCTCAGGTATCCCTGGAATGTTAAATCCACTGTTTGTCCGACTCATCTCCGGTCAGCCTGGGTGCTGTGAGTATGGGGATCACACTGGGGTTTGAGCCCCAGGCACAACAACGACGTAGTGCTTAGGGGTTTTCTTTCTCGCATTGGCTTCCTAGTAGTCTTACGATGGCAGAACCTCTGAGGCAGCCCAGGTCCCCCTCCTCTCACAAAGCTGGATTGGCATCGCCCTGCTCTCGGAAAGATAAGTGCAGGGCAAAGACCCAGCCAGGGGTTGGGAGTGGGTGCAAGTCTGTGCCTGGCCTGGATGGATTTTTGCAATTATTCTGGTGCAGGGGGTATCCTGTGACAGGTTATTTGGACGCATCAAAGGAAGGACTTACTTTTTATCATTGGATTCCTGTGTGCAGGGCAGAGCAGTTCTGGTGTGTGTCACGTCTTTTCTCTCGTGCGTGTTTTGTGTCACATGGTGTGTGTGGTCACAGGTGTGGGGTGTGTCACTTGGGGTCGACCTGGAACTGCTCTGTCCCGCTCCCTGGATCAGTGTGTGGATGGAATATGGCTCGGAGTCTGACGTCAACATGTCAGTTCCCTTAGACAGTGGAGCCGATGGCTGTCCAGTCTGTGAGCAGGTTGGTCTTGTGATGCCCTGCTTGGGTGTATAGAGTCCCGGCTAGGTGGAGTAGGAAGCAGTGTCTAGGGTTTAGAGGTTTTTGGCTTTCCTTGTGAGCAGTCCCTAAATATTTGAGAGCTGAGTGTTTGAGCATTTGCCCATTTCATTTGCCGAGGTGGTCTTGGGAGCAGCTGAAGAGAGAGGAGCCCTGTAGGTGAGTTGGGGAGGCAGCAGGAGGAGCGGGGATGCACTGCAGCTTTAGAGGTGCCTTCTAAGTTTGTGTCTCACTCCCTCAGGTATCCTGGAACGTGACATCCACAGTGTCCAACTCCGGTCAGGGCCTGGGTGCTGATGAGTAGGGGGATCACTGGGGTTTGAGCCCCATGCCACACAACTCACGTATTGCTTATGGTTTTCTTTCTCGCAGTTGACTCCGAGTAGTCTGACAATGGCAGGAACCTCTGAGGCAGCCCAGGTGCCCCTCCTCTGCATCAAAGCTGGATTGGCATCCCCTGCTCTCGGCAAGATAAGTGCAGGGCAAAGACCCAGCCAGGGGTTGGGAGTGGGTGCAAGTCTGTGCCTCGCCTGGAGGCATTTTTGCAATTATTCTGGTGCAGGGGGTATCCTGTGACAGGGTTAGTGGACACAATCAAAAGTAAGGGCTTACGTTTTATCATTGGATTCCCTGTGTGCAGGGCAGAGCATTTCTTGTGTTGGCACGGTTTTCTCTCCGTGCGGCTTTGTGTCACATGGTGGTGTGGGTCACAGGTGTGGGGTGTCCTCATTGTGGTCAACCCTGGAAACTGCTGTGGCGCCTGCTCCGTGGATCCGTGGGTAGATAGAATATTGCTCCGAGTCTGACATCAACGTCAGTTCCCTTAGACAGTGGAGCCGATGGCTGTCCAGTCTGTGAGCAGGATGGTCTTGTGATGCCCTGCTTGGGTGTATAGAGTCCTGGCTAGGTGGAGTAGGAAGCAGTGTCTAGGGTTTAGAGGTTTTGGCTTTCCTTGTGAGCAATCCCTAAATGTTTGAGAGCTGAGTGTTTGAGCATTTGCCCATTTCATTTGCAGGGGCGGTCTTGGGAGCAGCTGAAGAGAGAGGAGCCCTGTAGGTGAGTTGGGGAGGCAGCAGGAGGAGTGGGGATGCACTGCAGCTTTAGAGATGCCTTCTAATATTGTGTCTCGCTCACTCAGGTATCCTGGAACGTGACATGCACAGTGTCCGACTCCGGTCAGGGCCTGGGTGCTGGTGAGTAGGGGGATCACTGGGGTTCGAGCCCCATGCCACACAACTCACGTATCGCTTATGGTTTTCTTTCTCGTTATTGAGTCGGAGTATCCCCGTGACCACAGGAATCACCTCAGCATGGGCGACTGAACCAGATTGGTCGTCTTGAGCTGCCCTCGTCTGCAATCTCCACGATTTAAAAGGATGAGCAACGAGGCACTGCGCTTTAGTGATGGCAGGTGCCATCCGGGTAACTTTTGGGAGCATCCGGGCATTGGAGGTGAGTCGGGGAGGCAGCATGAGAAGCGGGGATGCACTGCAGCTTTAGAAATAACCTCCAATTTTGTCTTGCTTTTATTTCTCTTAGTCTCTTTTCCTTATTTTAATTCTCTTAGTCTCATATTCTGCTTTTATTTCTCTTAGGCTCTTCTCCTGCTATTAATTCCCATAGTCTCTTCTCCTGATATTAATTCTCTAAGGCTCTTCTCCTGATTTTAATGCTCTTAATCTCTTCTCTTGCTTTTAATTCTCTTACTCTCTTCTCTCTCTTTTCTCTTAGTCTCTTTTCCTGATTGTAATTTTCCTTGGCTTTTCTCCTGATTTTAGTTCTCTTAGGCTCTTCTCCTGATTTTAATTCTTTTTGGCTCTTCTCCTGATTTTAGTTCTCTTAGACTCTTCTCCTGATTTTAATTCTTTTAGGTTCTTCTCCTGATTTTAATTCTTTTAGGCTCTTCTCCTGATTTTAATTTTCTTAGATTCCTCTTCTGATTTTATTTCTCTTAGGCTCTTCTCCTGATTTTATTTCTCTTAGGCTCTTCTCCTGATTTTATTTCTCTTAGGCTCTTCTCCTGATTTTATTTCTCTTAGGCTCTATTCCTGATTTTAATTTTCTTAGGCTCTTCTCCTGATTTTAATTTTCTTAGGCTCTTTTCATGATTTTAATTCGTTAAGGCTCTTTTCCTGATTTGGTTTCTCTTAGGCTCTTCTCCTGATTTTAATTCTATTAGGCTCTTCTCCTGGTTTTATTTCTTTTAGGCTTATCTCCTGTTTTTAATTTTCTTAGGCTCTTCTCCTGATTTTAATTTTTCTTAGGCTCTTCTCCTGATTTTAATTTTCTTAGGTTCTTCTCCTGATTTTATTTCTCTTAGCCTCTTCTTCTGATTTTAATTTTTTAGGCTCTTTTCCTGATTTTAATTTGTTAAGGCTCTTTTCCTGATTTTATTTCTCTTAGGCTCTTCTGATTTTAATTTTTTAGACTTTTCTCTTTATTTTAAATTCTCTTAGGCTCTTCTCCTGATTTTATTTCTCTTAGGCTCTTCTCCTGGTTTTAGTTCTCTTAGACTGTTCTCCTGATTTTAATTTTTTTAGGCTCTTTTCCTGATTTGAATTTTTTAGGCTCTTCTCCTGATTTTATTTCTCTTAGGCTCTTCTCCTGGTTTTATTTCTCTTAGGCTCTTCTCCTGATTTTAATTTTTTTATGCTCTTCTCCTGATTTTAATTCTCTTAGGCTCTTCTCCTGATTTTAATTCTCTTAGGCTCTTCTCCTGATTTTAATTGTCTTAGGCTCTTCTCCTGATTTTAATTTTCTTAGGCTCTTCTCCTGATTTTAATTCTTTAAAGCTCTTCTCCTGATTTTAATTCTTTTTGGACTCTTCTCTTGATTTTAGTTCTCTTAGACTCTTCTCCTGATTTTAATTCTTTTAGGCTCTTCTCCTGATTTTAATTTTTTTATGCTCTTCTCCTGATTTTAATTCTCTTAGGCTCTTCTCCTGATTTTAATTGTCTTAGGCTCTTCTCCTGATTTTAATTTTCTTAGGCTCTTCTCCTGATTTTAATTCTTTAAAGCTCTTCTCCTGATTTTAATTCTTTTTGGACTCTTCTCTTGATTTTAGTTCTCTTAGACTCTTCTCCTGATTTTAATTCTTTTAGGCTCTTCTCCTGATTTTAATTTTTGTAGGCTCTTCTCCTGATTTTAATTTTTTTAGGCTCTTCTCCTCATTTTATTTTTTTTAGGCTCTTCTCCTCATTTTAATTGTCTTAGGCTGTAATCCTGATTTTAATTTTTTTAGACTCTTCACCTGTTTTTAATTTCTTTAGGCTCTTCTCCTGATTTTATTCTATTTGGCTCTTCTCCTGTTTTTATTTCTCTTAGGCTCTTCTCCTGATTTTAGTTTTCTTTGGCTCTTCTCTTAAATTTTAGGTTTTTTAGGCTTATCTCCTGATTTTATTTCTCTTAGTCTCTTCTCCTGATTTAATTTTTTAGGCTCTTTTCCTGATTTTAATTTTCTTTGGCTCTTCTCCTGGTTTTATTTCTCTTAGGCTCTTCTCCTGATTTTAATTGTCTTAGGCTCTTCTCCTGATTTTAATACTCTTAAGCGATTCTCCTGATTTTAATTTTCTTAGACTTTTCTCCTGATTGTAATTTTTTTATGGCCTTCTCCTGATTTTATTTCTCTTAGCCTCTTCTCCTGATTTTAATTTTTTTAGGCTCTTGTCCTGATTTTAATTTGTTAAGGCTCTTTTCCTGATTTTATTTCTCTTAGGCTCTTCTGATTTTAATTTTTTAGACTTTTCTCTTGATTTTAAATTCTATTAGGCTCTTTACCTGATTTTAATACTCTTAGGCTCTTCTCCTGGTTTTATTTCTGTTAGGCTTATCTCCTGTTTTTAATTTCTTTAGGCTCTTCTCCTGATTTTATTTCTCTTAGGCTCTTCTCCTGATTTTAATTTTTTTTATCCTATCTCCTGGTTTTATTTCTCTTAGGCTCTTCTCCTGATTTTAATTTTTTAGGCTCTTTTCCTGACTTTAATTTTCTTAGACTCTCCTCCTGATTTTATTTCTCTTAGGCTCTTCTCCAGATTTTAATTTTTTTTAGACTCTTCTCCTGTTTTTAATTTTTTTAGGCCCTTCTCCTGATTGTAATTTTTTAGGCTTATCTCCTGATTTTATTTTTTTTTGGCTGTTCTCCTGATTTTAATATTTTACGCTCTTCTCCTGATTTTAATTGTCTTAGGCTCCTCTCCTGATTGTAATTTTTTTAGGCTCTTCTCCTGATTTTAATACTCTTAAGCTCTTCTCCTGATTTTAATTTTCTTAGGCTGTTCTCCTGATTTTGATTTTTTTAGGCTCTTCTCCTGATTTTAATTTTTTTAGGCTCTTCTCCTGATTTTAATTCTTTTAGGCTCTTCTCCTGATTTTTTTAGACTCTCTTCCTGATTTTAATTTTTTTAGACTCTTCTCCTGATTTTAATTCTTTTAGGCTCTTCTCCTTATTTTTTTAGGCTCTCTTCCTGATTTTAATTTTTTTAGACTCTTTTCCTGATTTTAATTTTTTTAGGCTCTTCTCCTCATTTTAATTCTCTTAGGCTGTTATCCTGATTTTAAATTTTTTAGACTCTTCTCCTGTTTTTAATTTCTTTAGGCTCTTCTCCTGATTTTAATTTTCTTAGGCTCTTTTCCTGATTTTAATTCTATTTGGCTCTTCTCCTGATTTTATTTCTCTTAGACTCTTCTCCTGTTTTTAATTTTTTTTATCCTATCTCCTGGTTTTATTTCTCTTAGGCTCTTCTCCTGATTTTAATTTTCTTTGACTCTTCTCCTAAATTTTAGTTTTTTTAGGCTTACCTCCTGATTTTATTTCTCTTAGGCTCTTCTGATTTTAATTTTTTAGACTTTTCTCTTGATTTTAAATTCTATTAGGCTCTTTTCCTGATTTTAATACTCGTAGGCTCTTCTCCTGGTTTTATTTCTGTTAGGCTTATCTCCTGTTTTTAATTTCTTTAGGCTCTTCTCCTGATTTTATTTCTCTTAGGCTCTTCTCCTGATTTTAATTTTTTAGGCTCTTTTCCTGACTTTAATTTTCTTAGACTCTCCTCCTGATTTTATTTCTCTTAGGCTCTTCTCCAGATTTTAATTTTTTTTAGACTCTTCTCCTGTTTTTAATTTTTTTAGGCCCTTCTCCTGATTGTAATTTTTTAGGCTTATCTCCTGATTTTATTTTTTTAGGCTCTTCTCCTGATTTTAATATTTTAGGCTCTTCTCCTGATTTTAATTGTCTTAGGCTCCTTTCCTGATTGTAATTTTTTTATGATGGTCTCCTGATTTTAATTTTTTTAGGCTCTTCTCCTGATTTTAATTTTTTTCGACTCTTCTCCTGATTTTAATTTTCTTAGGCTCTTGTCCTGATTTTTTTAGGCTCTCTTCCTGATTTTAATTTTTTTAGGCTCTTTTCCTGATTTTAATTTTTTTAGGCTCTTCTCCTGATTTTAATTTTTTAGGCTGTTATCCTGATTTTAATTTGTTTATACTCTTCTCCTGTTTTTAATTTTTTTGGGCTCTTCTCCTGATTTTAATTTTCTTAGGCTCTTCTCCTGGTTTAATTTTCTTTGGCTCTTCTCCTGATTTTATTTCTCTTAGGCTCTTCTCCTGTTTTTAATTTCTTTAGGCTCTTCTCCTGATTTTAATTGTCTTAGGCTCTTCTCCTGATTGTAATTTTTTTAGGCTTATCTCCTGATTTTAATACTCTTAAACTCTTCTCCTGATTTTAATTTTTTTAGGCTCTTCTCCTGATTTTAATTCTTTTAGGCTCTTCTCCTTATTTTTTTAGGCTCTCTTCCTGATTTTAATTTTTTTAGGCTGTTTTCCTGATTTTAATTTTTTTAGGCTCTTCTCCTCATTTTAATTCTCTTAGGCTGTTATCCTGATTTTAAATTTTTTAGACTCTTCTCCTGTTTTTAATTTCTTTAGGCTCTTCTCCTGATTTTAATTTTCTTAGGCTCTTTTCCTGATTTTAATTCTATTTGGCTCTTCTCCTGATTTTATTTCTCTTAGACTCTTCTCCTGTTTTTAATTTTTTTTATCCTATCTCCTGGTTTTATTTCTCTTAGGGTCTTCTCCTGATTTTAATTTTCTTTGGCTCTTCACCTGATTTATTTCTCTTACGCTCTTCTCCAGATTTTAATTTTTTTTAGACTCTTCTCCTGATTTTAATATTTTAGGCTCTTCTCATGATTTTAATTGTCTTAGGCTCCTCTCCTGATTGTAATTTTTTTATGGTCTTCTCCTGATTTTAATTCTTTTAGGCTCTTCTCCTGATTTTTTTTAGGCTCTCGTCCTGATTTTAATTTTTTTGGGCTCTTCTCCTGATTTTTAATTTTTTTAGGCTCTTTTCCTGATTTTAATTTTTTTAGTCTCTTTTCCTGATTTTCAGTTTTTTGGGCTCTTCTCCTGATTTTAATTTTTTCTGGCTCCTCTCCTGATTTTAATTTTTTTTGTCTCCTCTCCTGATTTTTATTCTCTTAGGCTCCTCTCCTTATTTTTATTTTTTTAGGATCTTTTCCTGATTTTAATTTTTTTGGTCTCTTTTCCTTATTTTAATTTTTTTAGTCTCCTCTCCTGATTTTAATTTTTTTAGGCTCCTCTCCTGATTTTCATTTTTTTAGGCTCCTCTCCTGATTTTTATTTTTTTAGGCTCCTCTCCTGATTTTTAGTCTCTTAGGCTGCTCTCCTGATTTTCATTTTTTTAGTCTCCTCTCCTGATTTTAATTTTTTTAGTCTCTTCTCCTGATTTTAATTTCTTTAGGCTCTTCTTCTGATTTTAATTTTTTAGTCTCCTCTCCTGACTTTCATTTTTTTAGGCTCTTCTCCTGACTTTTCTTCTCTTAATCTCCTCTCCTGATTTTAATTTTTTTAGACTCTTTTCCTGATTTTAATTTTTTTAATCTCCTCTCCTGATTTTCAGTTTTTTAGGCTCCTCTCCTGATTTTAATTGTTTTAGGCTCCTCTCCTGATTTTAATTTTTTTAGGCTCCTCTCCTGATTTTTATTTTTTTAGTCTCCTCTCCTGATTTATTTTTTTTAATCTCCTCTCCTGATTTTAATTTTTTTAGGCTCCACTCCTTATTTTAATTTTTTTAGGGTCCTCTCCTGATTTTTATTCTCTTACTCTCGTCTCCTGATTTTAATTATTTTAGACTCTTTTCCTGATTTTAATTTTTTTAGTCTCGTTTCCTGATTTTCAGTTTTTTAGGCTTTTCTCCTGATTTTCATTTTTTTAGGCTCCTCTCCTGATTTTTATTCTCTTAGGCTCCTCTCCTGATTTTTATTTTTTTAGGCTCTTCTCCTGATTTTCATTTTTTAGGCTCTTCTCCTGATTTTCATTTTTTTAGGCTCTTCTCCTGATTTTCATTTTTTTAGGCTCCTCTCTTGATTTTAATTTCTTTAGTCTCTTTTCGTGATTTTAATTTTTGTAGGCTCCTCTCCTGATTTTTATTTTTTTTGTCTCCTCTGCTGATTTTAATTTTTTTAGTCTCTTTTCCTGATTTTAATTTTTTTTGGCTGCTCTCCTGATTTTTATTTTTTTTCTCTCCACTCCTGATTTTTATTTTTTTTGGCTCCTCTCTTGATTTTAATTTTTTTAGTCTCTTTTCCAGATTTTAATTTTTGTAGGCTCCTCTCCTGATTTTTATTTTTTTTGTCTCCTGATTTTAATTTTAATTTTTTTAGGTCTCCTCTCCTGATTTTAATTTATTTTAGTCTCCTTTCCTGATTTTCATTTTTTTAGTCTCCTCTCTTGATTTTAATTTTTTTAGTCTCTTTTCCAGATTTTAATTTTTGTAGGCTCCTCTCCTGATTTTTATTTTTTTTGTCTCCTTTGCTCATTTTAATTTTTTTAGTCTCCTCTCCTGATTTTAATTTTTTTAGGCTCTTCTCCTGATTTTTGATTTTTTTAGTCTCCTCTCTTGATTTTAATTTTTTTAGTCTCTTTTCCCGATTTTAATTTTTGTAGGCTCCTCTCCTGATTTTTATTTTTTTAGTCTCCTCTGCTGATTTTAATTTTTTTAGTCTCCTCTCCTGATTTTTATTCTCTTAGTCTCCTCTCCTAGTCATTTTTATTTTTTAGTCTCCTCTCCTGATTTTCATTTTTTTAGTCTCCCCTCCTGATTTTTCTTCTCTTTGTCTCCTCTCCTGATATTTATTTTTTTTTAGGCTCCTCACCTGATTTTTATTTTTTTAGTCTCCTCTCCTGATTTTCATTTTTTAGGCTCTTCTCCTGATTTTCATTTTTTTAGTCTCCTCTCCTGATTTTTATTTTTTTATACTCCTCTCCTGATTTTCATTTTCTAGGCTGTTCTCCTGATTTTTATTTTTTTAGGCTCCTCTCCTGATTTTCATTTTTTAGGCTCTTCTCCTGATTTTCATTTTTTTAGTCTCCTCTCCTGATTTTTATTTTTTTATACTCCTCTCCTGATTTTCATTTTCTAGGCTCCTCACCTGATTTTTATTTTTTTAGTCTCCTCTCCTGATTTTCATTTTTTAGACTCTTCTCCTGATTTTCATTTTTTTAGTCTCCTCTCCTGATTTTTATTTTTTTATACTCCTCTCCTGATTTTCATTTTCTAGGCTCTTCTCCTGATTTTTATTTTTTTAGGCTCCTCTCCTGATTTTCATTTTTTAGGCTCTTCTCCTGATTTTCATTTTTTTAGACTCTTCTCCTGATTTGAATTTTTTTATGCTCTTCTTCTGATTTTAGTTTTTTAGGCTCCTCTCCTGATTTTTATTCTCTTACTCTCGTCTCCTGATTTTAATTTTTTTAGACTCTTTTCCTGATTTTAATTTTTTTAGACTCTTTTCCTGATTTTAACTTTTTTAGTCTCCCCTCCTGATTTTTCTTCTCTTTGTCTCCTCTCCTGATTTTAATTTTTTTAGGCTTGTTTTTTGATTTTAATTTTTTTAGTCTCTTTTCCAGATTTTAATTTTTGTAGGCTCCTCTCCTGATTTTTATTTTTTTTAGTCTCCTCTCCTGATTTTATTTTTTTATTGTCCTCTCTGGATTTTAATTTTTTTAGGCTCTTGTTTTGATTTTAATTTCTTTAGTCTCCTTTCCTGATTTTAATTTTTGTAGGCTCTTCTCCTGATTTTCATTTTTTTAGGCTCTTCTTCTGATTTTCATTTTTTCAGTCTCCTCTCCTGATTTTTTTTCTCTTAGGCTCCTCTCCTTATTTTTATTTTTTTTAGTCTCCTCTCCTCCTGATTTTCATTTTTTTAGTCTCCTCTCCTGATTTTAATTTTTTTGGGCTCTTCTCCTGATTTTCATTTTTTTAGGCTCCTCTCCTGATTTTCTTTTTTTTAGGCTCTTCTCCTGATTTTCATTTTTTTAGGCTCCTCTCCTGATTTTCATTTTTTTTAGGCTCCTCTCCTGATTTTAATTTTTTTAGTCTCCTCTCCTGATTTTTATTTTTTTAGGCTCCTCTCCTGATTTTTATTCTCTTACTCTCGTCTCCTGATTTTTTTAGACTCTTTTCCTGATTTTAATTTTTTTACTCTCTTTTCCTGATTTTAATTTTTTTTAGACTCTTTTCCTGATTTTAATTTTTTTAGGCTCTTCTCCTGATTTTTATTCTCTTTGTCTCCTCTCCTGATATTTATTTTTTTTAGGATCCTCTCCTGATTTTCATTTTTTAGTCTCTTCTTCTGATTTTAATTTTTTAGGCTCTTCTGATTTTAATTTTTTAGGCTCCTCTCTTGATTTTAATTTTTTTAGGCTCCTCTTTTGATTTTAATTTTTTTACTCTCTTTTCCTGATTTTTATTTTTTTAGGCTACTCTCCTGATTTTTATTCTTTTTGTCTCCTCTCCTGATTTTAATATTTTAGACTCCTCTCCTGATTTTAATGTTTTTGTCTCCTCTCCTGATTTTAATTTTTTTAGGCTTGTTTTTTGATTTTAATTTTTTTAGGCTCCTCTCCTGATTTTGATTTTTTTTTTAGGCTCCTCTCCTGATTTTAATTTTTTTTAGTCTCCTCTCCTTATTTTAAATTTTTTTAGTCTCCTCTCTTGATTTTAATTTTTTTAGGCTCCTCTTTTGATTTTAGTTTTTTTACTCTCTTTTCCTGATTTTAATTTTTGTATGCTCCTCTCCTGATTTTTATTTTTTTGTCTCCTCTGCTGATTTTAATTTTTTTAGTCTCCTCTCCTGATTTTTATTCTCTTAGTCTCCTCTCCTGATTTTTATTTTTTAGTCTCCTCTCCTGATTTTCATTTTTTTAGTCTCCCCTCCTGATTTTTCTTCTCTTTGTCTCCTCTCCTGATTTTAATTTTTATAGGCTTGTTTTTTGATTTTAATTTTTTTAATCTCCTCTCTTGATTTTAATTTTTTTTAGTCTCCTTTCCTGATTTTAATTTTTTTAGTCTCCTCTCTTGATTTTTATTTTTTTTGCTCCTCTCCTGATTTTCATTTTTTAGGCTCTTCTCCTGATTTTTATTTTTTTAGGCTCCTCTCCTGATTTTCATTTTTTAGACTCTTCTCCTGATTTTTATTTTTTTAGGCTCTTCTCCTGATATTTATTTTTTTAGGCTCTTCTCCTGATTTTCATATTTTTAGGCTCCTCTCCTGATTTTCATTTTTTTTAGGCTCCTCTCCTGATTTTTATTTTTTTAGGCTCTTCTTCTGATTTTAATTTTTTAGGCTCCTCTCCTGATTTTTTTTCTCTTACTCTCGTCTCATGATTTTTTTAGACTCTTTTCCTGATTTTAATTTTTTTAGACTCTTTTCCTGATTTTATTTTTTTTAGACTCTTCTCCTGATTTTAATTTTTTTAGGCTCCTCTCCTGATTTTTATTCCCTTTGTCTCCTCTCCAGATATTTATTTTTTTTAGGATCTTATGATTTTACTTTTTTTTAGTCCTATCTTGATTTTCATTTTTTTAGGATTCTTCTCCTTGATTTTCATTTTTTAGGCCTCCTCTGCTGATTTTATTTTTTAGGCTCTTCTCCTGATTTTTATTTTTTTAGGCTCCTCTCCTGATTTTAATTTTTTAGGCTCCTCTCATGATTTTCATTTTTTTAGGCTCTTCTCCTGATTTTCATTTTTTTAGGCTCCCCTCCTGATTTTCATTTTTTTAGGCTCCTCTCCTTATTTTTAATTTTTTAGGCTCCTCTCCTGATTTTGATTTTTTTTTTTAGGCTCCTCTCCTGATTTTTATTCTCTTACTCTCGTCTCCTGATTTTTTTAGACTCTTTTCCTGATTTTAATTTTTTTAGACTCTTTTCCTGATTTTAATTTTTTTAGGCTCTTTTCCTCATTTTCATTTTTTTTAGACTCTTTTCCTGATTTTAATTTTTTTAGGCTCCTCTCCTGATTTTTATTCTCTTTGTCTCCTCTCCTGATATTTATTTTTTTTAGGCTCCTCTCCTGATTTTGATTTTTTTTTTTAGGCTCTTCTCCTGTTTTTGTTTTTTTTACACTCTTCTTCTGATTTTAATTTTTTACGCTCCTCTCCTGATTTTGTTTTTTTTTTTTTTGCTACTCTTCCTGGTTTTAATTTTTTAGGCTCTTCTCCTGATTTTCATTTTTTTAGGCTCCTCTCTTGATTTTAATTTTTTTACTCTCTTTTCCTGATTTTAATTTTTGTATGCTCCTCTCCTGATTTTTATTTTTTTTGTCGCCTCTGCTGATTTTAATTTTTTTAGTCTCCTCTCCTGATTTTTATTCTCTTAGGCTCCTCTCCTTTTTTTTATTTTTTAGTCTCCTCTCCTGATTTTCATTTTTTTAGGCTCCTCTCCTGATTTTTATTCTTTGTCTCCTCTCCTGATTTTCATTTTTTTAGACTCTTCTCCTGATTTTCATTTTTTTAGGCTCCTCTCCTGATTTTCATTTTTTTAGGCTCCTCTCCTGATTTTTAATTTTTTAGGCTCCTCTCCTGATTTTGATTTTTTTTTTTAGGCTCCTCTGCTGATTTTGATTTTTTTTTAGGCTCCTCTTTTGATTTTAGTTTTTTTTAGGCTCCTCTCCTGATTTTAATTTTTTTAGTCTCCTCTCTTGATTGTAATTTTTTTTAGTCTCCTCTCCTGATTTTTATTCTCTTGGTCTCCTCTCCTGATTTTTATTTTTTAGTCTCCTCTCCTGATATTAATTTTTTTAGTCTCCTCTCCTGATTTTTCTTCTCTTTGTCTCCTCTCCTGATTTTCATTTTTTTAGACTCTTCTCCTGATTTTCATTTTTTTAGACTCTTCTCCTGATTTTCATTTTTTTAGGCTCTTCTCCTGATTTTAATTTTTTAGGCTCCTCTCATGATTTTTATTCTCTTGCTCTCGTCTCCTGATTTTAATTTTTTTAGACTCTTTTCCTGATTTTAATTTTTTTTAGACTCTTTTCCTGATTTTAACTTTTTTAGTCTCCCCTCCTGATTTTTCTTCTCTTTATCTCCTCTCCTGATTTTAATTTTTTTAGGCTTGTTTTTTGATTTTAATTTTTTTAGGCTCCTCTCCTGAGTCTCCTCTCCTGATTTTAATTTTTTTAGTCTCCTCTTTTGATTTTAATTTTTTTAGTCTCTTTTCCTGATTTTAATTTTTGTAGGCTCCTCTCCTGATTTTTATTTTTTTTGTCTCCTCTGCTGATTTTAATTTTTTTAGTCTCCTCTCCTGATTTTTATTCTCTTAGACTCTTCTCCTGATTTTCATTTTTTTAGGCTCCTCTCCTGATTTTTCTTCTCTTAAACTCCTCTCCTGATTTTTATTCTCTTAGGCTCCTCTCCTGATTTTTATTTTTTTAGTCTCCTCTCCTGATTTTATTTTTTTTAGTCTCCTCTCCTGATTTTCATTTTTTTAGGCTCCTCTCCTGATTTTTATTCTCTTACTCTTGTCTCCTGATTTTAATTTTTTTAGACTCTTTTCCTGATTTTAATTTTTTTTAGACTCTTTTCCTGATTTTAATTTTTTTAGGCTCCCCTCCTGATTTTTCTTTTTGTCTCCTCTCCTGATTTTAATTTTTTTAGACTTGCTTTTGATTTTAATTTTTTTAGGCTCCTCTCCTGATTTTCATTTTTTTAATCTCGTTTCCTGATTTTCAGTTTTTTAGGCTCTTCTCCTGATTTTCATTTTTTTAGGCTCTTCTCCTGGTTTTAATTTTTTTAGGCCACTCTCCTGATTTTTATCTTTTTAGGCTCTTCTCCTGATTTTAATTTTTTTAGGCTCCTCTCCTGATTTTCATTTTTTAGGCTCTTCTCCTGATTTTCATTTTTGTAGGCTCTTCTCCTGATTTTCATTTTTTTAGGCTCATTTTTTTAAGCTCCTCTCTTGATTTTAATTTTTTTAGGCTCTTTTCCTGATTTTAATTTTTATAGGCTCCTCTCCTGATTTTTATTTTTTTTGTCTCCTCTGCTGATTTTAATTTTTTTAGTCTCCTCTCCTGATTTTTATTCTCTTAGTCTCCTCTCCTGATTTTTATTTTTTTAGGCTCTTTTCCTGAGTTTCATTTTTTAGGCTCTTCTCCTGATTTTCATTTTTTAGGCTCTTCTCCTGATTTTAATTTTTTTAGGCTCCTCTCCTGATTTTCATTTTTTTAGACTCCTCTCCTGATTTTTATTCTCTTAGGCTCCTCTCCTGATTTTCATTTTTTAGGCTCTTCTCCTGATTTTCATTTTTTAGGCTCTTCTCCTGATTTTAATTTTTTTAGTCTCCTCTCTTGATTTTAATTTTTTTAGTCTCTTTTCCAGATTTTAATTTTTGTAGGCTCCTCTCCTGATTTTTATTTTTTTTGTCTCTTTTGCTGATTTTATTTTTTTTAGTCTCCTCTGCTGATTTTAATTTTTTTAGGCTCTTCTCTTGATTTTTATTTACTTAGTCTCCTCTCTTGATTTTAATTTTTTTAGTTTCTTTTCCTGATTTTAATTTTTGTAGGCTCCTCTCCTGATTTTAATTTTTTTAGGCTCCTCTCTTGATTTTTATTTTCTTCGGCTCCTCTCTTGATTTTTATTTTCTTCGTCTCCTCTCTTGATTTTAATTTTTTTACTCTCTTTTCCCGATTTTAATTTTTTTTAGAATCTTTTCCTTATTTTAATCTTTTTAGGCTCTTCTCCTGATTTTAATTTTTTAGGCTCCTCTCCTGATTTTTATTCTCTTACTCTCGTCTCCTGATTTTTTTAGACTCTTTCCCTGATTTTAATTTTTTTAGACTCTTTTCCTGATTTTAATTTTTTTAGGCTCTTTTCCTGATTTTAATTTTTTTAGTCTCCTCTCCTGATTTTCATTTTTTTAGGCTCCTCTCCTCATTTTAATTTTTTTTAGGCTCCTCTCCTGATTTTAATTTTTTTAGTCTCCTCTCTTTATTTTAATTTTTTTAGTCTCTTTTCCTGATTTTAATTTTTTTAGGCTCCTCTCCTGATTTTTATTTTTTTAGGCTCTTCTCCTGATTTTAATTTTTTAGTCTCTTTTCCTGATTTTAATTTTTGTAGGCTCCTGTCCTGATTTTGATTTTTTTTTTTAGGCTCCTCTCCTGATTTTGATTTTTTTTTTAGGCTCCTCTCCTGATTTTAGTTTTTTTTAGGCTCCTCTCCTGATTTTAATTTTTTTAGTCTCCTCTCCTGATTTTTATTCTCTTAGGCGCCTCCCCTGATTTTTATTCTCTTAGTCTCCTTTCCTGATATTTATTTTTTTAGTCTCCTCTCCTGATTTTTATTCTCTTTGGCTCCTCTCCTTATTTTTATTTTTTTAGTCTCCTCTCCTGATTTTAATTTTTTTAGGCTCCTCTCCTGATTTTTATTTTTTTAGGATCCTCTCCTTATTTTAATTTTTTTAGGCTCTTCTTCTGATTTTAATTTTTTAGTCTCCTCTCCTGACTTTCATTTTTTTAGGCTCTTCTCCTGATTTTTCTTCTCTTAATCTCCTCTCCTGATTTTTATTTTTTTAGGGTCTTTTCCTGATTTTAATTTTTTTAATCTCCTCTCCTGTTTTTCAGTTTTTTAGACTCCTCTCCTGATTTTTCTTCTCTTAAACTCCTCTCCTGATTTTTATTCTCTTAGGCTCCTCTCCTGATTTTTATTTTTTTAGTCTCCTCTCCTTATTTTAATTTTTTTAGGCTCCTCTCCTGATTTTTATTCTCTTACTCTCGTCTCCTGATTTTAATTTTTTTCGACTCTTTTCCTGATTTTAATTTTTTTTGGACTCTTTTCCTCATTTTAATTTTTTTAGGCTCCCCTCCTGATTTTTCTTTTTGTCTCCTCTCCTGATTTTAATTTTTTTAGACTTGCTTTTGATTTTAATTTTTTTAGGCTCCTTTCCTGGTTTTAATTTTTTTAGGCTCCTCTCCTGGTTTTAATTTTTTTAGGCTCCTCTCCTGGTTTTAATTTTTTTAGGCCCCTCTCCTGATTTTTATTTTTATAGGGTCTTCTCCTGATTTTCATTTTTTAGACTCTTCTCCTGATTTTCATTTTTTTAGGCTCCTCTCCTGATTTTCATTTTTTTAGGCTCCTCTCTTGATTTTTTTTTTTTAGGCTCTTCTCCTGATTTTCATTTCTTTAAACTCTTCTTCTGATTTTTATTTTTTAGACTCTTCTCCTGATTTTCATTTTTTTAGGCTCCTCTCCTGATTTTCATTTTTTTAGACTCTTCTCCTGATTTTTATTTCTTTAGGCTCCTCTCCTGATTTTCATTTTTTAGGCTCTTCTCCTGATTTTCATTTTTTTTAGTTTCCTCTCCTGATTTTTATTCTCTTAGGCTCCTCTCCTGATTTTCATTTTTTTTAGTCTCCTCTCCTGATTTTAATTTTTTTAATCTCCTTTCTTGATTTTAATTTTTTTAGGCTCGTCACTTGATTTAAATTTTTTTAGCCTTATTTCGTGATTTTAATTTTTGTAGGCTCCTCTCCTGATTTTTATTTTTTTTGGTCTCCTCTGCTGATTTTAATTTTTTTAGTCTCCTCTGCTGATTTTAATTTTTTTAGTCTCCTCTGCTTATTTTAATTTTTTTAGTCTCCTCTCCTGATTTTTATTTTTTTAGTCTCCTCTCCTGATTTTCATTTTTTAGGCTCTTCTCCTGATTTTAATTTTTTAGTCTCTTTTCCTGATTTTCATTTTTTTAGGCTCCTCTCCTGATTTTCATTTTTTTAGGCTCCTCTCTTGATTTTTTTTTTTAGGCTCTTCTCCTGATTTTCATTTCTTTAGGCTCTTCTTCTGATTTTTATTTTTTTAGACTCTTCTCCTGATTTTTATTTCTTTAGGCTCCTCTCCTGATTTTCATTTTTTAGGCTCTTTTCCAGATTTTCATTTTCTTAGTCTCCTCTCTTGATTTTAATTTTTTTAGTCTCTTTTCCAGATTTTAATTTTTTTAGGCTCCTCTCCTGATTTTTATTTTTTTAATGTCCTCTCCTGATTTTCATTTTTTTTAGGCTCTTCTCCTGATTTTCATTTTCTTTAGGCTCTTCTCCTGATTTTCATTTTTTTTAGTTTTCTCTCCTGATTTTTATTCTCTTAGGCTCCTCTCCTGATTTTAATTTTTTTAGGCTCCTCTCCTGATTTTAATTTTTTTAGGCTCCTCTCTTGATTTTTATTTTCTTCGTCTCCTCTCTTGATTTTAATTTTTTTAGGCTCGTCACTTGATTTAAATTTTTTTAGCCTTATTTCGTGATTTTAATTTTTGTAGGCTCCTCTCCTGATTTTTATTTTTTTTGGTCTCCTCTGCTGATTTTAATTTTTTTAGTCTCCTCTGCTGATTTTAATTTTTTTAGTCTCCTCTGCTGATTTTAATTTTTTTAGTCTCCTCTCCTGATTTTAATTTTTTTAGTCTCCTCTCCTGATTTTCATTTTTTAGACTCTTCTCCTGATTTTTATTTTTTTAGTCTCCTCTCCTGATTTTCATTTTTAAGGCTCTTCTCCTGATTTTTATTTTTTTAGGCTCTTCTCCTGATTTTCTTTTCTTTACGCTCCTCTCCTGATTTTCATTTTTTTAAGGCTCCTCTCCTGATTTTTATTTTTTTGGGCTCTTCTCCTGATTTTAATTTGTTTAGGCTCCTCTCCTGATTTTCATTTTTTTTAGGCTCTTCTCCTGATTTTCATTTTTTTAGGCTCCTCTCCTGATTTTTATTCTCTTAGGCACCTCTCCTGATTTGTATTCTCTTAGTCTCTTCTCCTTATTTTTATTGTTTTAGTCTCCTCTCCTGATATTAATTTTTTTAGTCTCCTCTCCTGATTTTTATTCTCTTTTCCTCCTCTCCTTATTTTTATTTTTTTAGTCTCCTCTAATGATTTTAATTTTTTTAGGCTCCTCTCCTGGTTTTTATTCTCTTTGCCTCCTCTCCTTATTTTTATTTTTTTAGTCTCCTCTCTTGATTTTAATTTTTTTAGTCTCCTCTCCTGATTTTTATTCTCTTTGGCTCCTCTCCTTATTTTAATTTTTTTAGTCTCCTCTCCTGATTTTCATTTTTTTAGGCTCCTCTTCTGATTTTAATTTTTTAGTCTCCTCTCCTGACTTTCATTTTTTAGGCTCTTCTCCTGATTGTTCTTCTCTTAATCTCCTCTCCTGATTTTTATTTTTTTAGGGTCTTTTCCTGATTTTAATTTTTTTAGGCTCCTCTCCTGATATTTCTTCTCTTAAACTCCTCTCCTGATTTTTATTCTCTTAGGCACCTCTCCTGATTTTTATTCTCTTAGTCTCTTCTCCTTATTTTTATTGTTTTAGTCTCCTCTCCTGATATTAATTTTTTTAGTCTCCTCTCCTGATTTTTATTCTCTTTGCCTCCTCTCCTTATTTTTATTTTTTTAGTCTCCTCTAATGATTTTAATTTTTTTAGTCTCCTCTCCTGATTTTCATTTTTTAGACTCTTCTCCTGATTTTTATTTTTTTAGGCTCTTCTCCTGATATTTATTTTTTTAGGCTCTTCTCCTGATTTTCATATTTTTAGGCTCCTCTCCTGATTTTCATTTTTTTTAGGCTCCTCTCCTGATATTTATTTTTTTAGGCTCTTCTTCTGATTTTAATTTTTTTAGGCTCCTCTCCTGATTTTTATTCTCTTTGTCTCCTCTCCTGATATTTATTTTTTTTAGGCTCCTCTCCTGGTTTTTATTCCCTTTGTCTCCTCTCCTGATATTTATTTTTTTTAGGATCCTCTCCTGATTTTAATTTTTTTAGTCTCCTCTCCTGATTTTCATTTTTTAGGATCTTCTCCTGATTTTCATTTTTTTAGGCTCCTCTGCTGATTTTTATTTTTTTAGGCTCTTCTCCTGATTTTTATTTTTTTAGGCTCCTCTCCTGATTTTCATTTTTTAGGCTCTTCTCCTGATTTTCATTTTTTAGGCTCTTCTCCTGATTTTTATTTTTTTAGGCTCCTCTCCTGATTTTTATTTTTTTTCCCTCCGCTCCTGATTTTAATTTTTTTAGTCTCCTCTCCGTATTTTCATTTTTTTAGACTCCTCTCCTGATTTTCATTTTTTAGGCTCTTCTCCTGATTTTCATTTTTTTAGGCTCTTCTCCTGATTTTTATTTTTTTAGGCTCCTCTCCTGATTTTTATTTTTTTTCCCTCCGCTCCTGATTTTAATTTTTTTAGTCTCCTCTCCGTATTTTCATTTTTTTAGACTCCTCTCCTGATTTTAATTTTTTTAGTCTCCTCTCCTGATTTTCATTTTTTTAGTCTCCTCTCCTGATTTTAATTTTTTTGGGCTCTTCTCCTGATTTTCATTTTTTTAGGCTCCTCTCCTGATTTTCTTTTTTTTAGGCTCTTCTCCTGATTTTCATTTTTTTAGGCTCCTCTCCTGATTTTCATTTTTTTTAGGCTCCTCTCCTGATTTTAATTTTTTTAGTCTCCTCTCCTGATTTTTATTTTTTTAGGCTCCTCTCCTGATTTTTATTCTCTTACTCTCGTCTCCTGATTTTTTTAGACTCTTTTCCTGATTTTAATTTTTTTAGACTCTTTTCCTGATTTTAATTTTTTTACTCTCTTTTCCTGATTTTAATTTTTTTTAGACTCTTTTCCTGATTTTAATTTTTTTAGGCTCCTCTCCTGATTTTTATTCTCTTTGTCTCCTCTCTTGATTTTAATTTTTTTAGGATCCTCTCCTGATTTTCATTTTTTAGTCTCTTCTTCTGATTTTAATTTTTTAGGCTCTTCTGATTTTAATTTTTTAGGCTCCTCTCTTGATTTTAATTTTTTTAGGCTCCTCTTTTGATTTTAATTTTTTTAGTCTCTTTTCCTGATTTTTATTTTTTTAGGCTACACTCCTGATTTTTATTCTTTTTGTCTCCTTTCCTGATTTTAATATTTTAGACTCCTCTCCTGATTTTAATTTTTTTTGTCTCCTCTCCTGATTTTAATTTTTTTAGGCTTGTTTTTTGATTTTAATTTTTTTAGGCTCCTCTCCTGATTTTGATTTTTTTTTTAGGCTCCTCTCCTGATTTTAATTTTTTTTAGTCTCCTCTCCTTATTTTAAATTTTTTTAGTCTCCTCTCTTGATTTTCATTTTTTTAGTCTCCTCTCTTGATTTTGATTTTTTTTAGTCTCCTTTCCTGATTTTAATTTTTTTAGTCTCTTCTCTTGATTTTTATTTTTTTATGCTCCTCTCCTGATTTTCATTTTTTAGGCTCTTCTCCTGATTTTTATTTTTTTAGGCTCCTCTCCTGATTTTCATTTTTTAGACTCTTCTCCTGATTTTTATTTTTTTGGACTCTTCTCCTGATATTTATTTTTTTAGGCTCCTCTCTTGATTTTAATTTTTTTAGTCTCTTTTCCAGATTTTAATTTCTGTAGGCTCCTCTCCTGATTTTAATTTTTTTAGTCTCCTCTGCTTATTTTAATTTTTTTAGTCTCCTCTCCTGATTTTAATTTTTTTAGTCTCCTCTTTTGATTTTAATTTTTTTAGTCTCTTTTCCTGATTTTAATTTTTGTAGGCTCCTCTCCGGATTTTTATTTTTTTTGTCTCCTCTCCTGATTTTCATTTTTTTAGTCTCCTCTCCTGATTTTTATTCTCTTTGCCTCCTATCCTGATTTTTATTCTCTTAGGCTCCTCTCCTGATTTTCATTTTTTTAGGCTCTTCTCCTGATTTTCATTTTTTTAGACTCCTCTTCTGATTTTAATTTTTTTAGTCTCCTCTCCTGATTTTAATTTTTTTTAGGCTCCTCTCCTGATTTTTATTCTCTTAGGCTCCTCTGATTTTCATTTTTTTAGTCTCCTTTCTTGATTTTTATTTTCTTCGTCTCCTCTCTTGATTTTAATTTTTTTACTCTCTTTTCCTGATTTTAATTTTTTTTTTAGACTCCTCTCCTGATTTTTATTTTTTTAGGCTCTTCTCCAGATTTTCATTTTTTTAGGCTCCTCTCCTGATTTTCTTTTTTTTAGGCTCTTCTCCTGATTTTCTTTTTTTTAGACTCCTCTCCTGATTTTCATTTTTTTAGACTCCTCTCCTGATTTTTATTCCCTTAGTCTTGTCTCCTGATTTTAATTTTTTTAGACTCTTTTCCTGATTTTAATTTTTTTTACTCTTTTCCTGATTTTAATTTTTTTAGACTCTTTTCCTGATTTTAATTTTTTTTAGACTCTTATCCTGATTTTCATTTTTTTAGTCTCCCCTCCTGATTTTTCTTCTCTTTGTGTCCTCTCCTGATTTTAATTTTTATAGGCTTGTTTTTTGATTTTAATTTTTTTTAGTCTCCTGTCCTGATTTTAATTTTTTTAGTTTCCTCTCCTGATTTTTATTTTTTTAGTCTCTTCTCCTGATTTTTATTTTTTTAGTTTCTTCTCCTGATTTTAATTTTTTTAGTCTCTTTTCCTGATTTTTATTTTTTTTTAGTCTCCTCTCCTGATTTTAATTTTTTTAGTCTCTTTTCTTGATTTTAATTTTTTTTAGACTCTTTTCCTGATTTTAATTGTTTTTAGAATCTTTTCCTGATTTTCATTTTTTTAGTCTCCTCTCCTGATTTTTATTTTTTTAGTCTCCTCTGCTGATTTTAATTTTTTTAGTCTCCTCTCCTGATTTTTATTCTCTTAGGCACCTCTCCTGATTTTTATTCTCTTAGTCTCTTCTCCTTATTTTTATTTTTTTAGTCTCCTCTCCTGATTTTTATTCTTTTAGGCTCTTCTCCAGATTTTCATTTTCTTAGTCTCCTCTCTTGATTTTTATTTTCTTAGTCTCCTCTCCTGATTTTAATTTTTTTAGTCTCTTTTCCAGATTTTAATTTTTTAGGCTCCTCTCCTGATTTTTATTTTTTTTGTCTCCTCTGCTGATTTTAATTTTTTTAGTCTCCTCTCCTGATTTTTATTCTCTTAGGCTCCTCTCCTGATTTTAATTTTTTTAGTCTCCTCTCTTGATTTTTATTTTCTTAGTCTCCTCTCTTGATTTTAATTTTTTTAGTCTATTTTCCTGATTTTAATTTTTGTAGGCTCCTCTCCTGATTTTCATTTTTTTAGGCTCCTCTCCTGATTTTAATTTTTTTAGTCTCCTCTCCTGATTTTTATTTTTTTAGGCTCTTCTCCTGATTTTAATTTTTTTAGGCTCTTCTCCTGATTTTCATATTTTTAGGCTCCTCTCCTGACTTTCATTTTTTTAGGCTCCTCTCCTGATTTTTCTTCTCTTAATCTCCTCTCCTAATTTTTATTTTTTTATGGTCTTTTCCTGATTTTAATTTTTTTAATCTCCTCTCCTGATTTTCATTTTTTTAGGCTTTTCTCCTGATTTTCATTTTTTTAGTCTCCTCACCTGATTTTTTATTCTCTTAGGCTCCTCTCCTGATTTTTAGTTTTTTAGTCTCCTCTCCTGATTTTAACTTTTTTAGTCTACTCTCCTGATTTTTATTTTTTTAGGCTCTTCTCCTGTTTTTAATTTTTTTAGGCTCTTCTTCTGATTTTAATTATTAAGGCTCCTCTCCTGATTTTGATTTTTTTTTTTAGGCTCCTCTCCTGATTTTAATTTTTTTTAGTCTCCTCTACTGATTTTATTTTTTTTAGTCTCCTCTCTTGATTTTAATTTTTTTAGGCTCCTCTTTTGATTTTAATTTTTTTAGTCTCTTTTCCTGATTTTAATTTTTGTTGGCTCCTCTCCTGATTTTTATTTTTTTGTCTCCTCTGCTGATTTTAATTTTTTTAGTCTCCTCTCCTCATATTAATTTTTTTAGTCTCCTCTCCTGATTTTTATTCTCTTAGTCTCCTCTCCTGATTTTTATTTTTTTTAGTCTCCTCTGCTGATTTTAATTTTTTCAGTCTCCTCTCCTGATTTTTATTCTCTTAGGCTCCTCTCCTGATTTTTATTCTCTTAGGCTCCTCTCCTGATTTTAATTTTTTTAGGCTCCTCTCCTCATTTTAATTTTTTTAGTCTCCTCTCTTGATTTTTATTTTCTTAGTCTCCTCTCTTGATTTTAATTTTTTTAGTTTCTTTTCCTGATTTTAATTTTTGTAGGCTCCTCTCTTGATTTTAATTTTTTTTAGGCTCCTCTCCTGATTTTAATTTTTTTAGTCTCCTCTCTTGATTTTTATTTTCTTCGTCTCCTCTCTTGATTTTAATTTTTTTACTCTCTTTTCCCGATTTTAATTTTTTTTAGAATCTTTTCCTGATTTTAATTTTTTTAGGCTCTTTTCCTGATTTGAATTTTTTTAGTCTCTTTTCCTGATTTTAATTTTTTTTTAGTCTCCTCTCCTGATTTTAATTTTTTTAGTCTCATCTCCTGATTTTGATTTTTTTTTTTAGGCTCCTCTCCTGATTTTAATTTTTTTTAGGCTCCTCTCCTGATTTTAATTTTTTTTAGGTTCCTCTCTTGATTTTATTTTTTTAGTCTCTTTTCCTGATTTTAATTTTTTTAGGCTCCTTTCCTGATTTTAATTTTTTTAGTCTCCTCTCTTGATTTTAATTTTCTTAGTCTCCTCTCTTGATTTTAATTTTTTTTCTCTCTTTTCCTGATTTTAATTTTTTTTAGACTCTTTTCCTGATTTTAATTTTGTTTAGACTCCTCTCCTGATTTTTATTTTTTTAGGCTCCTCTCCTGATTTTCATTTTTTAGGCTCTTCTCCTGATTTTCATTTTTTTAGGCTCCTCTCCTGATTTTTATTTTTTTATGCTCCTCTCCTGATTTTCATTTTTTAGGCTCTTCTCCTGATTTTCATTTTTTTAGGCTCCTCTCCTGATTTTAATTTTTGTAGGCTCCTCTCCTGATTTTGATTTTTTTTTTTTAGGCTCCTCTCCTGATTTTAATTTTTTTAGTCTCCTCTCCTGATTTTTATTCTCTTAGGCACCTCTCCTGATTTTTATTCTCTTAGTCTCCTCTCCTTATTTTTATTTTTTTAGTCTCCTCTCCTGATTTTAATTTTTTTTAGTCTCCTCGCCAGATTTTAATTTTTTGTAGTCTCCTCTCCTGATTTTAATTTTTTTAATCTCCTCTCTTGGTTTTAATTTTTTTATGCTCGTCACTTGATTTAAATTTTTTTAGCCTTATTTCGTGATTTTAATTTTTGTAGTCTCCTCTCCTGATTTTTATTTTTTTTGGTCTCCTCTGCTGATTTTAATTTTTTTAGTCTCCTCTGCTGATTTTAATTTTTTTAGTCTCCTCTCCTGATTTTTATTTTTTTAGTCTCCTCTCCTGATTTTCATTTTTTAGGCTCTTCTCCTGATTTTAATTTTTTAGTCTCTTTTCCTGATTTTCATTTTTTTAGGCTCCTCTCCTGATTTTCATTTTTTTAGGCTCCTCTCTTGATTTTTTTTTTTAGGCTCTTCTCCTGATTTTCATTTCTTTAGGCTCTTCTTCTGATTTTTATTTTTTTAGACTCTTCTCCTGATTTTTATTTCTTTAGGCTCCTCTCCTGATTTTCATTTTTTAGGCTCTTTTCCAGATTTTCATTTTCTTAGTCTCCTCTCTTGATTTTAATTTTTTTAGTCTCTTTTCCAGATTTTAATTTTTTTAGGCTCCTCTCCTGATTTTTATTTTTTTAATGTCCTCTCCTGATTTTCATTTTTTTTAGGCTCTTCTCCTGATTTTCATTTTCTTTAGGCTCTTCTCCTGATTTTCATTTTTTTTAGTTTTCTCTCCTGATTTTTATTCTCTTAGGCTCCTCTCCTGATTTTAATTTTTTTAGGCTCCTCTCCTGATTTTAATTTTTTTTAGGCTCCTCTCTTGATTTTTATTTTCTTCGTCTCCTCTCTTGATTTTAATTTTTTTAGGCTCGTCACTTGATTTAAATTTTTTTAGCCTTATTTCGTGATTTTAATTTTTGTAGGCTCCTCTCCTGATTTTTATTTTTTTTGGTCTCCTCTGCTGATTTTAATTTTTTTAGTCTCCTCTGCTGATTTTAATTTTTTTAGTCTCCTCTGCTGATTTTAATTTTTTTAGTCTCCTCTCCTGATTTTAATTTTTTTAGTCTCCTCTCCTGATTTTCATTTTTTAGACTCTTCTCCTGATTTTTATTTTTTTAGTCTCCTCTCCTGATTTTCATTTTTAAGGCTCTTCTCCTGATTTTTATTTTTTTAGGCTCTTCTCCTGATTTTCTTTTCTTTACGCTCCTCTCCTGATTTTCATTTTTTTAAGGCTCCTCTCCTGATTTTTATTTTTTTGGGCTCTTCTCCTGATTTTAATTTGTTTAGGCTCCTCTCCTGATTTTCATTTTTTTTAGGCTCTTCTCCTGATTTTCATTTTTTTAGGCTCCTCTCCTGATTTTTATTCTCTTAGGCACCTCTCCTGATTTTTATTCTCTTAGTCTCTTCTCCTTATTTTTATTGTTTTAGTCTCCTCTCCTGATATTAATTTTTTTAGTCTCCTCTCCTGATTTTTATTCTTCTTTCCTCCTCTCCTTATTTTTATTTTTTTAGTCTCCTCTAATGATTTTAATTTTTTTAGGCTCCTCTCCTGGTTTTTATTCTCTTTGCCTCCTCTCCTTATTTTTATTTTTTTAGTCTCCTCTCTTGATTTTAATTTTTTTAGTCTCCTCTCCTGATTTTTATTCTCTTTGGCTCCTCTCCTTATTTTAATTTTTTTAGTCTCCTCTCCTGATTTTCATTTTTTTAGGCTCCTCTTCTGATTTTAATTTTTTAGTCTCCTCTCCTGACTTTCATTTTTTAGGCTCTTCTCCTGATTGTTCTTCTCTTAATCTCCTCTCCTGATTTTTATTTTTTTAGGGTCTTTTCCTGATTTTAATTTTTTTAGGCTCCTCTCCTGATATTTCTTCTCTTAAACTCCTCTCCTGATTTTTATTCTCTTAGGCACCTCTCCTGATTTGTATTCTCTTAGTCTCTTCTCCTTATTTTTATTGTTTTAGTCTCCTCTCCTGATATTAATTTTTTTAGTCTCCTCTCCTGATTTTTATTCTCTTTTCCTCCTCACCTTATTTTTATTTTTTTAGTCTCCTCTAATGATTTTAATTTTTTTAGGCTCCTCTCCTGATTTTCATTTTTTTAGGCTCCTCTCCTGATTTTTATTTTTTTAGTCTCCTCTCCTGATTTTATTTTTTTTAGTCTCCTCTCCTGCTTTTCGTTTTTTTTGGCTTCTCTCCTGATTTTAATTTTTTTAGGCTCCTCTCCTGATTTTTATTCTCTTACGCTCCTCTCCTGATTTTCATTTTTTTGGACTCTTTTCCTGATTTTAATTTTTTTTAGACTCTTTTCCTGATTTTAATTTTTTTAGACTCCCCTCCTGATTTTTCTTTTTGTCTCCTCTCCTAATTTTTTTAGACTTGGTTTTGATTTTAATTTTTTTTGGTTCCTCTCCTGATTTTATTTTTTTTAGTCTCGTTTCCTGATTTTCAGTTTTTTAGGCTCTTCTCCTGATTTTTATTTTTTTAGGCTGCTCTCCTGATTTTCATTTTTTTAGACTCTTCTCCTGATTTTTATTTTTTTAGGCTCCTCTCCTGATTTTCATTTTTTAGGCTCTTCTCCTGATTTTCATTTTTTTAGGCTCCTCTCCTGGTTTTAATTTTTTTAGGCCCCTCTCCTGATTTTTATTTTTTTAGGCTCTTCTCCTGATTTTTATTTTTTTAGGCTCCTCTCCTGATTTTCATTTTTTTAGACTCCTCTCCTGATTTTTATTTTTTTAGGCTCTTCTCCTGATTTTCATTTTTTAAGACTCTTCTCCTGATTTTAATTTTTTTAGGCTCTTCTTCTGATTTTCATTTTTTAGGTTCCTCTCCTGATTTTTATTCTCTTACTCTCGTCTCCTGATTTTAATTTTTTTGGACTCTTTTCCTCATTTTAATTTTTTTTTGACTCTTTGCCTGATTTTAATTTTTTTAGGCTCCTCTCCTGATTTTTCTTCTCTTTCTCTCCTCTCCTGATTTTAATTTTTTTAGACTTGTTTTTTGATTTTAATTTTTTTAGGCTCCTCTCCTGATTTTCATTTTTTTAGACTCTTCTCCTGATTTTCAGTTTTTTAGGCTCTTCTCCTGATTTTCATTTTTTTAGACTCTTCTCCTGATTTTCAGTTTTTTAGGCTCCTCTCCTGATTTTCCTTTTTTTAGAGTCCTCTCCTGGTTTTAATTTTTTTAGGCTCCTCTCTTGATTTTTATTTTTTTAGGCTCTTCTCCTGATTTTCATTTTTTAGGCTCTTCTCCTGATGTTAATTTTTTTAGTCTCTTCTCCTGATTTTTATTTTTTTAGGCTCCTCTCTGGATTTTAATTTTTTTAGTCTCTTTTCCAGATTTTAATTTCTGTAGGCTCCTCTCCTGATTTTAATTTTTTTAGTCTCCTCTGCTTATTTTAATTTTTTTAGTCTCCTCTCCTGATTTTTATTCTCTTAGGCTCCTCTCCTGATTTTCATTTTTTTCGTCTCCTCTCCTGATTTTCATTTTTTTAGTCTCCTCTCCTGATTTTTATTCTCTTTGCCTCCTATCCTGATTTTTATTCTCTTAGGCTCCTCTCCTGATTTTCATTTTTTTAGGCTCTTCTCCTGATTTTCATTTTTTTAGACTCCTCTTCTGATTTTAATTTTTTTAGTCTCCTCTCCTGATTTTAATTTTTTTTAGGCTCCTCTCCTGATTTTTATTCTCTTAGGCTCCTCTGATTTTCATTTTTTTAGTCTCCTTTCTTGATTTTTATTTTCTTCGTCTCCTCTCTTGATTTTAATTTTTTTACTCTCTTTTCCTGATTTTAATTTTTTTTTTAGACTCCTCTCCTGATTTTTATTTTTTTAGGCTCTTCTCCAGATTTTCATTTTTTTAGGCTCCTCTCCTGATTTTCTTTTTTTTAGGCTCTTCTCCTGATTTTCTTTTTTTTAGACTCCTCTCCTGATTTTCATTTTTTTAGACTCCTCTCCTGATTTTTATTCCCTTAGTCTTGTCTCCTGATTTTAATTTTTTTAGACTCTTTTCCTGATTTTAATTTTTTTTACTCTTTTCCTGATTTTAATTTTTTTAGACTCTTTTCCTGATTTTAATTTTTTTTAGACTCTTATCCTGATTTTCATTTTTTTAGTCTCCCCTCCTGATTTTTCTTCTCTTTGTGTCCTCTCCTGATTTTAATTTTTATAGGCTTGTTTTTTGATTTTAATTTTTTTTAGTCTCCTGTCCTGATTTTAATTTTTTTAGTTTCCTCTCCTGATTTTTATTTTTTTAGTCTCTTCTCCTGATTTTTATTTTTTTAGTTTCTTCTCCTGATTTTAATTTTTTTAGTCTCTTTTCCTGATTTTTATTTTTTTTTAGTCTCCTCTCCTGATTTTAATTTTTTTAGTCTCTTTTCTTGATTTTAATTTTTTTTAGACTCTTTTCCTGATTTTAATTGTTTTTAGAATCTTTTCCTGATTTTCATTTTTTTAGTCTCCTCTCCTGATTTTTATTTTTTTAGTCTCCTCTGCTGATTTTAATTTTTTTAGTCTCCTCTCCTGATTTTTATTCTCTTAGGCACCTCTCCTGATTTTTATTCTCTTAGTCTCTTCTCCTTATTTTTATTTTTTTAGTCTCCCCTCCTGATTTTTCTTCTCTTTGTGTCCTCTCCTGATTTTAATTTTTATAGGCTTGTTTTTTGATTTTAATTTTTTTTAGTCTCCTGTCCTGATTTTAATTTTTTTAGTTTCCTCTCCTGATTTTTATTTTTTTAGTCTCTTCTCCTGATTTTTATTTTTTTAGTTTCTTCTCCTGATTTTAATTTTTTTAGTCTCTTTTCCTGATTTTTATTTTTTTTTAGTCTCCTCTCCTGATTTTAATTTTTTTAGTCTCTTTTCTTGATTTTAATTTTTTTTAGACTCTTTTCCTGATTTTAATTGTTTTTAGAATCTTTTCCTGATTTTCATTTTTTTAGTCTCCTCTCCTGATTTTTATTTTTTTAGTCTCCTCTGCTGATTTTAATTTTTTTAGTCTCCTCTCCTGATTTTTATTCTCTTAGGCACCTCTCCTGATTTTTATTCTCTTAGTCTCTTCTCCTTATTTTTATTTTTTTAGTCTCCTCTCCTGATTTTTATTCTTTTAGGCTCTTCTCCAGATTTTCATTTTCTTAGTCTCCTCTCTTGATTTTTATTTTCTTAGTCTCCTCTCCTGATTTTAATTTTTTTAGTCTCTTTTCCAGATTTTAATTTTTTAGGCTCCTCTCCTGATTTTTATTTTTTTTGTCTCCTCTGCTGATTTTAATTTTTTTAGTCTCCTCTCCTGATTTTTATTCTCTTAGGCTCCTCTCCTGATTTTAATTTTTTTAGTCTCCTCTCTTGATTTTTATTTTCTTAGTCTCCTCTCTTGATTTTAATTTTTTTAGTCTATTTTCCTGATTTTAATTTTTGTAGGCTCCTCTCCTGATTTTCATTTTTTTAGTCTCCTCTCCTGATTTTTATTTTTTTAGGCTCTTCTCCTGATTTTAATTTTTTTAGGCTCTTCTCCTGATTTTCATATTTTTAGGCTCCTCTCCTGACTTTCATTTTTTTAGGCTCCTCTCCTGATTTTTCTTCTCTTAATCTCCTCTCCTAATTTTTATTTTTTTATGGTCTTTTCCTGATTTTAATTTTTTTAATCTCCTCTCCTGATTTTCATTTTTTTAGACTTTTCTCCTGATTTTCATTTTTTTAGTCTCCTCACCTGATTTTTTATTCTCTTAGGCTCCTCTCCTGATTTTTAGTTTTTTAGTCTCCTCTCCTGATTTTAACTTTTTTAGTCTACTCTCCTGATTTTTATTTTTTTAGGCTCTTCTCCTGTTTTTAATTTTTTTAGGCTCTTCTTCTGATTTTAATTATTAAGGCTCCTCTCCTGATTTTGATTTTTTTTTTTAGGCTCCTCTCCTGATTTTAATTTTTTTTAGTCTCCTCTACTGATTTTATTTTTTTTAGTCTCCTCTCTTGATTTTAATTTTTTTAGGCTCCTCTTTTGATTTTAATTTTTTTAGTCTCTTTTCCTGATTTTAATTTTTGTTGGCTCCTCTCCTGATTTTTATTTTTTTGTCTCCTCTGCTGATTTTAATTTTTTTAGTCTCCTCTCCTCATATTAATTTTTTTAGTCTCCTCTCCTGATTTTTATTCTCTTAGTCTCCTCTCCTGATTTTTATTTTTTTTAGTCTCCTCTGCTGATTTTAATTTTTTCAGTCTCCTCTCCTGATTTTTATTCTCTTAGGCTCCTCTCCTGATTTTTATTCTCTTAGGCTCCTCTCCTGATTTTAATTTTTTTAGGCTCCTCTCCTCATTTTAATTTTTTTAGTCTCCTCTCTTGATTTTTATTTTCTTAGTCTCCTCTCTTGATTTTAATTTTTTTAGTTTCTTTTCCTGATTTTAATTTTTGTAGGCTCCTCTCTTGATTTTAATTTTTTTTAGGCTCCTCTCCTGATGTTAATTTTTTTAGTCTCCTCTCTTGATTTTTATTTTCTTCGTCTCCTCTCTTGATTTTAATTTTTTTACTCTCTTTTCCCGATTTTAATTTTTTTTAGAATCTTTTCCTGATTTTAATTTTTTTAGGCTCTTTTCCTGATTTGAATTTTTTTAGTCTCTTTTCCTGATTTTAATTTTTTTTTAGTCTCCTCTCCTGATTTTAATTTTTTTAGTCTCATCTCCTGATTTTGATTTTTTTTTTAGGCTCCTCTGCTGATTTTAATTTTTTTTAGGCTCCTCTCCTGATTTTAATTTTTTTTAGGCTCCTCTCCTGATTTTAATTTTTTTTAGGTTCCTCTCTTGATTTTAGTTTTTTTAGTCTCTTTTCCTGATTTTAATTTTTTTAGGCTCCTTTCCTGATTTTAATTTTTTTAGTCTCCTCTCTTGATTTTAATTTTCTTAGTCTCCTCTCTTGATTTTAATTTTTTTTCTCTCTTTTCCTGATTTTAATTTTTTTTAGACTCTTTTCCTGATTTTAATTTTGTTTAGACTCCTCTC